>NC_070578.1:4989415-5171915 GCF_027409825.1 Scomber japonicus
CTGTATCGGGTGGCATTAGTTGCCGGGGGCGGGGCGAGTCAGTGGTGCATTTTAACCGTCTTAAACCTTACTTGTCCCCTTGTCCAGGATCACCACCAGCCCAGGATGTCAGAACAGTTGGTCCTCCAGGGCAGTCAGAGGGAGTATCAAGCCCGGGCCGAGGTCATCTGACAAGCAGGCAAGGAGCTGGTGGGCCACCCCAAAGGTTGCCTTTTGGAGAGACGAGCGAAGGGGGCTCGCCTGGAGAAAGGGGAGATGTTCAAGCACCAGTTCACCGTAGTGAAACAATGGACACTGAGGTAGTTTTAGAACAGTCATGCGAGTCATCACTCCTCCCAGTAGGAGGGGGGGGAGTTGTCAACCTGACCCTGCACAAGGAAGACGCCCGGTCCGTGAGAGGAAGGCACCGGCGTGGTCAAGAGACTATGATTTGTCATGTTGACTCGAGGACGAGTCTTCTCCCTTAGGGGAGGGAGGAGTGTAGTGAGAGAGCGGCGTGGGGCGGAGGAACTCGCCGGAGTGGGGGGGCAATCAGGGGCTGATGCAGTCCACCTGGGAGGGGGAGGAGACTCACCTGGGTCAGTGGCTGGGAAGAAAAGAGGTAGGGGGAGAGAGACACGGGAGGAAGAGACGGGAGGACGTGGGAGCGTCGGCCTGAGCTTTGTCGGGAGCCAGTGGCACTGTGGTGGGTGGGTGCTGTTCGCAGCTTGTAGTGCTGCTGGCAGTGAAGACAGCTGAGTAGGGGAGTTTGTCGTGTCGATCAGCCCTGTATCAAGAGGGGAGGCCAGACACCTCCTTTAGGTAGCGAGGGACCGGGGAGTAGCCGTACCAGTTATCTGTGCTCTCCTGCAGTGGCTATACCTGTGACGCCGACCACGCCAACCGACTCAACACCTGTCAGCTGAGCAGCCTGTTCTCCGGTGCCCGGCCCAGCTCCATTGCCTAGACCCCACGGGGGGGGGGGGGGGGGGGGGGGTCTCGTCACCAGACCGAGGCAGGATAAGTCCTGTATTTTAATGATTTCTATATAAACTTACTTGTAGTCTGAAAGTCTGAGTGTTATATGCTTTCCTGTCTTAAGCAAGCTTTTAATGAATTGACGTCAGCCTGCCAGCAGCCCTGTGAAGGGCAGCTCATTGTTCTTGCAGCGCTCTACCGCCCCCTAGCGTCAGGAGTGGGGTTTGACCCATTATGTTGTAGTGGTCCCTAAGGAGCCAGTTTGATTGTGAGCTCCCATTGTGTGTAGTGTGATACCTGTTACAGTTGCTGTGCAGTGATTTGTGTGCAGTGTCCCTTTTTGGGTGTGTTCTCTTGTGTGCAGTGTTGGTGTCGCCGGATGGTGGAGTACCTGCCTGACCTGCTGGAGCTGCCCTCATTGGCCTGCCGGGTGCAGACGTCCCTAACCTGAAAATTAATTGGAAATAAAGATTTGTCTATTTTTACACATATCTGTCTGTGGTGGGTGCTCTCTGACCTCTATTACCGGACCAGACCGGGTTACCAAAGGTGGTGGCAGCTTGACGCTACTCTGAACATCTTAAATACACAAAAATTATTACAATATTGTTGTATTTTACAACATTGTTAAAACTGCTATTTTTTCTTGCACTAGTTTCTATGCAAGTAAGAGTTGTTGTAAAAACCAATGCAAATTGCCACAAGCAGTTAGGGTGGATATATTAGTGTGTTCTAACCCTAACACCCCCCCCCCCCCCTTCCCGTCTCTCAAGGTTTGAGTGATATCGAGTTGATATTTAATGATATCAAGGGCGAAATCTTCAAATAATTCTCAGCTACTTCAAATTTAAAATGTCCTGACAGCTCTGATGGAGCTCAGGGTTCATCTATAAATTCTGCTTTATTATAAACAATCCCACCATCTAAACCTGGGTCTGTGTGTAACAGCTGATCTATGTAGATTTCCAGCAGAACGCAGAATATTAGCCGTCAGATCAGTTACTGCTCTATGAAGCTGCAGCCAGCTGTGTTATACTCAGCTGCAGATTAGCACAGAATTTTATGTGGGTAGAAATACAACGGAGCAGATTGCGAGTGCAAATATTGCACAATTCATGTTGCTGTAACATTCTCAAGAAGTCCTCTGATGAAACACTGCCTGGCCCACTGGCTGTGTGAAGTCTTTCTTTCTCAATTTTATCTGACTTATTCAGTATTGAACATGGTTGGCAACCAGTGACAGGTCAACATATTACACATAGACACAGTCATATCGGTGGAGAGCAGTTATGTGTGCTACAAGTTGTCATAAACTCAAGCTCTCCTTTAACTCATCTTTGGGACAACCACAGTGTAACAAACATCTCTGACAATCTTTTTTTCTGTAATTACAGGGGAATACAACTTTTTTGTATCCAAATTACGTAACGCTATTTCATGTATTTCATTACTCCCCAAGCCTGGAAAAGATATCATCTTAGACCCTGCTGACAATAAATTCAAACAGATGAATTATCACAAAAAGACATAATTATATATTTCATGACTAAACTTTAGGAACAATCACACTGATAATACAACCCTTTAGTCATACGAGAACACTGATATTAGGCAAAACTCCAAATTACATTTAGTTACAACTCTTTCTAACTAATGTTAACATGCTAGCATGCTAAAGATGATGAACATGGTAAAGCATTTACTAACATATGCAGAACTGCAGAAGATTTACTTAATGGAGATTTTTATACTGTGCTGATGTTGTTTGATCGATCCTTTCTGCCAGATGTTTGTTTTTAGACGATTCAAACTAGTATTAAAAGTTATTGGGCAAGACCAAGTTTCCCAAGTTCATACTTTTATCATGACTGTTAAGTTCAGAAAATCCACAACAATACACTTGTGGTTCAAAAAATAAGATGGAACTAAGTCTGTAAGTATGGTGACTTCTTGGTGCCTCCTGGTGGACAAAAAGATCCCGATCAGCACATTTTGGCACAACACTTACATGAAGAAGATGATCATTGTTTAAATGTGGTTTTCTGAATATAAAACTCTTGACACTGAACTTTATAGCTCTGCAGCAACTGGACTCCTTTCTGAATTCCAAAGAAACACAGATGAACTTTTCTTTTCTGTTTCTTTTAGGAAGATTGCCACTCTTAACCAGGGCACTCCCTCATTTACAACTCTGTCATGCAGTACCACAGGTGAGAAGAATATCCAGCTGATTAATGCAAATTCTTTCGTTCTAATCTACAGCTGGCTGTATGTCAAGTTACATTACTTTAATATTGTGGTTCCTGGATTACGTTACTGACTACATTTTTAAACAGGTAACTAGAAACTGTATTGGAATACATGTTTAAAGTAACTTTCTCAGCCATGTACATGAGAGAGAACTCATAAAATCTCAGCTACTAGTCATACCAGACCAAGCTAAACCCCTAAAGGTGTTAAATTCTATTCCTTTTCATATGTCAGACAAAAATGTCTTATTTTAAAAATGATATGCCACGATGATGACCTCAAAAGAATGTCTGAAAAGTTCCAACAGCCAGAGAAAGTCATAAGGCACGTTTCCACTGCAAGAACTTCGGGGTAATCTTACGGGGCCAGCCCCGTTGGTGCGTGTCTCCACTGCAGGAATTTCCCCCACAGGGCCATTTACAGGAACTTTTACACGGGCCAACAGAGTACCTACTCCAGGGTAGGTACTCCGTTCGGCTCTGAAAAGCTCCTGGGTGGGGCTTGAGGTTAAACTGGTGCTGATTGGCTAAACCTAGAGCAGGCTCTGACGCCATCAGAAAGCACCAAAACAAGCAGCATTTTTAAAATCCAGCAGAAGGGGAGCATTAGCCTAGCAGACACCGCTGTAAACAACAAGAAAACAGCAAGAGGATGTACGACAAATGGACTGACGATGAGGTGCAGGCATTGATTGTCGTCAATGGCACCGAAGAGATTCAGAGGGGGTTTGTAAGCTTTATAATGAGTACACACTATTAAGCATTAATAAATACTCAATTCATCATTTTATAACGCTTTTTTCTGACATTATCACACATTAGTATGTAGTTTATAAACACAGTTAAAAATGTTTTATTCATCATTGATAAGCACATTAGTTATGGATTAGTAAATACTGAATTCATCATTTATAAAGCATGTTTCTGCTGTAAATACTCATTACTATGTGGTTTATAATCACAATTATAAATGTTTTACTCTTCATTAATCATTAGGACTATAATGTCCTATTGATTGCATTTTCATATTTTATATACGATGGATTCAGCATTTCTAAATCAAGTATTACATCACTTACTAACCAGTTATTTAGGATTTGTCAGTGGTTTGTAATATCATTTAGAAAGTGTATGTAAATGATGTAATGTATTTAGATGTACATTTCTGCATGCACTTGCACATCCACTATTCAGACATGTATTAATGATTAGTGACTGTGTTAGCAGATGTTCCATAAAAAACTCACAAATTCATTTTCAATGGATGTCCTATAAACACTTATTAATGCAGGAATTCATGAATGAGGCAGTTATGAAGCACTTACTACTCGTTAATTAAGTATTTTGTGTGAGCTCATCTAAAGTGAGCACTATCTATTGCTTATAAAGCATTTACGAGTGAGATATAAAGGCTGGCAATGACTCAAGACTCACAAACTGTTCAATTATCTTAACAGACGAAGAAGAGACACAACACAAAGGGATATAGAACATATTATATTGATATTTATTGCAACTTCCCAACATATTGTATAAAGACGAACAAGGGTAAACATGGATGAATAAAAACTTGCTAACATCAACAGTGGATCACAGACGTTTCAAATATGACAAATAAAATCTTTTTTTTAACCGTTGTTAGCAAGAATTTGTCTTTCTGTGAGACAAATTCTAAGAAATCAGTACACTTTGTTTTTGTAGTGTCGTAAAATTTGTCAAATTCCTGTATTATTTTATCATGTGTTGAGCATATTTATTTTATCTGTCTCAAATAATTTTGAGATGTTTCTTTGAGATAGGATTTAGAATTACGTTAAATTGTGACACTGAAATATTTTCTGCCTTTATTTTTGATACAGAAAGTTTTTTTATTTTTAAAAAAAAAGATTTTATTTGTCATATTTGAAACGAGTAGTAAGTGCTTCAATTCTGGAATTCCTGCATTAATAAGTGTTTATAGGACATCCATTGAAAATGAATTTGTGAGTTTTTTATGGAACATCTGCTAACACAGTCACTAATCATTAATACATGTCTGAATAGTGGATGTGCAAGTGCATGCAGAAATTCTCAAAGTAAAGTTAACATTATGTGGTCAAGCTCAGCAGCTATAAACTGAACCACCAGAAAGTCGTTAGCACATTAATACAAAACTCACTTTAGCATTTGGCTGACTTGTTGACACCAGACTGGACCAGTAGTAACATTTCTTTAAAAGCTATCCATAAATTGTCACCATTTGACATGGAGTAACTTTGCTTCTGAAAATCCACAGCTTTCTCAAAAAGACGGAGCAGCTGTCAGACTCTCACAGGACTTTGCTCATGTCTCTTGGTTGAACTTCAAATAGGCCTGTCCCCTCCCTCACAGTGATCTCTACTTAACATGATCAGTGTACTACATATTTTCAGCTTGCTAATTCAAACAACTAACTTAATTTAGTAATGAGATCACTTTTATTCAAAACATGACAGAATAAGTAATGACCACTAAACAAAATCTGAGTTTATAGTGTGGATTATCAGAGTACTGATGAACCCAAAGAATCAGCTAAACTCACAGGCTTGTCAGTCACATACTATGAAGACACATATGCAGAAACACCTCCAACATTTTACTGTTGGGAAAAGGACACTTGTTCCATTTTTCATCATACTGTACAAAACACATGGGTTTCATATGTTAAAAACATGTTCTGTTCCCATGGTTTGTACTCAAGATTGAAATGTTTAACACGTTAATTTCTATACACCATTCATTTGACCTCTGCAGTTCTAAACATGAATGACTTCATTATAAATCTGTGTTTTGATAAGAATGGTGAACTTAGAGTAAAAAGAAACAAAGCAACACCTGTCCACCTTGTACTAAAGACAATAGACAACACCATAGAAGCATTTTACAATCTAATGCAGTCTCTTACAACATCACTACAAGTTACTACAGCTGGATTCAGCTCCTCTTCTCATAATTGGAGCAGTCCATTTATTGCAGAGCTATTGTAGAGGATAGCGTGTTCTGTAATGTTTCTTTATTAGATTTGTCTTTATAGACAACCTTCTCAGAATAAAGCTTTTATGTTCCCAGAGCCCCAAGGGCTCAATATTATTTTTAAAGTATAGATAATGACATGAAAAACTTTTTGAAATAAATATATTGAACAATAATTTGTAACTTTACATTGTATCAGTTACATATTAGATTTAATAGTATAGTCTTATCTTTACATGCTAATTAAAGATGTGTATTTTCTTTGTTGTATTTCTAAAAGTTTGTTTCGTGGTCATGTCATGAACAACGTCACTCCTTCCACATACTGTGTGTCTCTGTAGCTGGTGGGGACTGTGGTGTACAGGTGTAACGTGTAGACATAAATGCTGGAACAACCCTCAGGAGACACCAACATCTAGGCACCAAGCTGAGGCTATAGCATTCTCCACTCTGCTAGCTCCATGTCTGATATTCCTTAGTTGGAAGAAGGTCAGGCCCCCCTCTCATAGGCGTTTGATGGAGGACGTTTTAACACTGCCCGGGGCACTACCCATAGATATTATAAAGTCTGGCAACCATTTCCATATCGTACTCTGAAGATGAACTCCCCTTAACATAGTGTTGTAGTTATGTGTGTATATGCTTACATATGTATGCGTGTATGTATGACTACTTTTTTGATAATAATTTTTCATGTATTTTATTATCAATATTAATATTTATAGCATTATTGTTATTTATATTGTATTTCATTTATTTAGTTTTCTTTCCCTCTTGTCTGGGGTATTGAGTTCTACTGTGAGTGTATAATGTGAAAATCAATAAAAATATTTGAATAATAATAATAATAAATGCTGGAGCAACATTTGGTCATGTTTATCTTTCCAGTGTCAGAAATCTTAACAGGTAAGTATCTCAATTAGACCAAACAGAAACAGGCTGACATGATATGCTGTATCTGAAAGCATTTTTATTCATTATTAATGTTCAATGAAGTGCAGAAGCAGTTCTACACATACAGTAAGTGTAAACTTGTGCTGTTGTGTTTGGACAGTTGCATTGCCTATACTTTTAAAGTTAATAAATCAGTATCATATTTAGCTGACTTTAATCAGATTCTGAATTTCATTAAGCACATTACAAATCACAAGATGTATTACTGGCGTTGCTTGTAGATGAGAAGCTGCATGGTTTGCCTCCTGTCGAAAAAACAATTAAAAATGTTCAAAATAATGACACATACGTGCATTCAAGCACATACACACGTATACACACTACAAACACACACATATGCAGTAAAATATTAAAGTCCTTTGGTTATAACTCTAACATTTCATAAAATACATTATCTCTACACATTAGATCATCAGATGTTTAAATAGAAAATGAGTCAGTAAATACAAGCTAACAATAAATCACGTTGATGATGATGTCCACAGAAACTTACTTTAATTTCTAGAAGAATTGGTTCCTTCTCACAGGTTCCGCATCAGGTTGGGAAGCAGTTCTATCAGAATTTAAAAGGACAGAAAATTCTGAAAATGTTTTATTAAAAAAAAAAAAGTGAACATAATTATATATTTTATATTTTTTATATAATTTAATCGTTCTAGATTTACTGTATGTCTATTTACTAGTCTGTCCATTTTGTCAGCAGGGTGATAGATACAGTAGTATGATGAGAGAGTAGTGTTGGTAGGTGGTAGGCTAGTGGGTAGCCAGGTTAGAAGGTAGGAAGGATGAAGATGAGAAGAAACAAGAGCATGTCGATAGTTCAGAGGGAATAGTAGTAACAGGCTTCATGGGTCAAAAGATACATACTGCAGCGATAAAGACGGTTCACCCGAAGGATGTCGTTGGGACTCATCTCTTTGGCCTTGCCAATGATCACGTCGGGGTCGGGGATGGGAACAAGGGTTGGCTTCCCATTCTTTGAGAAGGCATCCCTGTGGTGCAAACAGGCAGTAGTGAAGAGGAGTTTAAAATGTAAACTTGTAACCATTCTCTGTTTTCACAACTGCTTAGATCTTGTTCAACAGGAACCACTAGTTCTTCCTGTAGAGCTGAGTGACCACTGATGTACAGTATGGGATGATTAAAGCTGCATTAAGAATGTTTCACCACCTGGGGGCAGAAAAACTCAACAACAGGCTGAAAACATAATAAAATAATGTAGTCTGACATATCACTTTATGAGGTTGTTCTGGCTAACATGTCTAGATGTACAGATGTACTAGCAGACACACAGACTACAATTAGCATTCATCTGGATAGACGCTGTATCCACTTGATTTCTGTAAGTTCAATATTCTCTTTTCTTGAAGAGGCTTCAAACACTCTGATAGACAAATCAAAGGAGTAGCTTCTAAATTTATAATCATTTTAGTACAAAATACCCGCCCACTGCTGAGAGACAGTTACAAAAAAGGGGAATATTGAAGTAAATGATTGTAAGTATAAAGGAAGAGTTTGTCATGTTATAACATGATTTAACTTTTGCTTAAGTATACTGATCAATGAGTAAACTATGAGAGCTACCTTCCATACTGCATGACAGAGTTGTAGTCATAGGGAGTGTCAAGGTTCCTTGTGTCTCTCTTTTTGAAATTGTGCTCTTTTCCTGTGAAAGAATCACACAAGTCAGATTTGGTGTGTTCCATTACAGTTTGTCAGTATAATGTTTGAAAAGTGCAGTAAGTGAAAAGCATGAACAGCATATGCAGGAAACTACATATGTCACTATTTCTGTACCAATGGTTGCTCATTCAAGAGGTCTTGATAAACATGATTCACACCCTGAGTTACTTTATACCTGCTGAAATGAAATGATGAAGTCCAGTCATTTATTAGTAAGTTTTAAGGGTCAGATGTATATTAATACATCCTGATTTTTGTTGGCTTTTGATGTTTTTGTTATTTCAAATATTGAAGTCACAGTTTATTCTATATAATGGATAATGACTTTTTCAAATTTTTGATGAAGACTGTGATGATTCACCATCTTTGATGTTTTCCCAGATGATTTTAATGTGCTCGTCCCTGTCAGACCGACTATGTTCATGGCGGAAGCCCAGGGCATGGAGCAGCTCATGTTGGATGGTGCGGTGATAAATGCACCCAGGAGTCTTCAGCGACACTGTCTGGTTCCCACCTTGACGCCCGAGATATGAGTAACACCTGAAACAGAGCAGTAAATAAAACTATCAAACTGTAAAAGAGCCTTAATGTTTCCCCTAGAATATCCCACATTGTGTACTTTTGACCTGAGAAACACCATGTCTGTTGCATTAAGGTATGCTAGTGTGCTATAGTGCATGTGTGGTCCTTACCCATTGAGTGACTGGATGTACAGAAAGTCCTTCTGTCTTTTGAAAGGGATGAAGCGGATGCAGGTAGACCGGGAAAATGACTTCAGACCGCGAATGATGGTGCTTCTGTCTTTGGGGGCTTCAAAGAAAGAAAGAAAAAACATTTATTAGTTTAGTCAGTTTTCTTATCTTAATCTTGATGGGCAACAAGTCAAAAAGTTTTAAAAGGGGACTGTGTAACTTTTTTCTGAACAGTAGCCACTGTAGCAAAAATGGGATGATTACTACTTATTACTAATTATTAGGACATCTTTAAAAGCAAATTTAAGACTTACCTTTGTAGCCTAGTTTGTCTAAATTTTATTTAAAGGTTTTATTATATTTTGTTCTTTTATTTATCTTTTTTAAACTGTTTAGTTTATTAGTTTATTTAGCCTATTAATTGTATAATTTTAGTTATTTACATTATTATGTCGAAGCTTGACAAGCGCAGTTTCGGGAGCGGGAACACACACCAATCACAACCTTTCCGGCTCCTATATAAACAGACCTAACCAGCTGCCCCCTCGTTCGCTTGCATTCGTGTTTCTCCCGTCTGTGCTAGAACAAACAACCTCGATCAACAAGTTACTAATTAATAGTAACTTACCAGTCTCCACGGCATGGATTTCTTGTCTCTGTCTCCCTCCGACGATGAGGTCTTTGAAGGTATACCGGTTACCCAACGCCAGGGTCTCCAACCAGCTGGAGAAGTCGCCATAGCCTCGACGTCCGAGGCACCACCTTCCCGGCCCCCAAACCAGCCAAGGAAGCGGTCGACTCCCGCTAGCTCCGTGTCCTCTATCGTCACCATCCCGCCCGGATCATCTCTCCTAAACCTCCAAAACTACAGTTCTTCCGACGACTCCTCCACCTCGCCAGGTACACCTCCTCCACCAGCCAAAAGAGGACGCGGCGCTTCGAGGACTTCCTCCAGAAGACCCCGCAGTCATCCAACTCCCTCACCTGCGAGGATAACTCCAGCCCCCCACGTGCGCTCCGACACCGGCGTCTCCACCCGCAGCCGCTCGATGCGCCACCATGCCCCACCAAGGTCCACTGCCAGCCAGTTCTCCTCAAATATTTCTGACTGGACCGTGGCCACCCTCCAAAAGACACTCCGAGAGAGGGGAATCCACTTCAGCCGTGCCGACAACAAGGCCAAACTTTTCAACTGCCTCATGGCCGCTTGCTGCTCCCACACCACCGTCCCCACTGGCGTCCCTCCAAGCGACGTCAGCACGCACGCCGCACGGGATGACATCAGAACCCCGCCCAGAGATGTCACTTATTCCCAGCCTCCAATCCAAAGAGGAGGAAGAGCTCGTCAAGGCTCAAGGAAGCTCCGGTTACCGCCCACCACACGAATCCTGCGCAATCAGTCAGGGAAAAGGAACCTGGCACCGGGATGCCAGGACACCCAGCCTTCTCCTCACAACCAGCTCACCTCCCCCGTTCAGCAGCTACGGCTGGCACCGGGTTGCCAGTACGTACTGCTTCTCAGCGTCAACACACTTACGTAGCAGCTCACCATGGCACCGGGATGCCTGAAAGCTTTGCTGCTCCCTCCGTTCAACTTCAATCGATGCATCAAGGGGCGCGCGGCACCGGGATGCCAGCGCCTACAGCCTGCTTCTCCTCCTTCCAGCAGCAGCAGGCTGCCTTGGCAGGAGCTGATAGCACCGAGATGCTAGATCCATTCACAGCTCCTTTCAGTCATTTCCCGAGCTCAGTGTCTCGCGGGACGTATGGCACCGGGATGCCTGCGCCCCCAGCACTGGTTTCGGCTCAAAATCAGCAGGTTGCCCCGGCAGGAGTCTTTGGCACCGGGATGCCAGCCTCCCACGCCGACCTACTTTACGGGCAGCCAATTCAACCAAGCGAGGTCACCGGCACCGGGCTGCCGGTCCTTCCCGCACCACACAATCCTGCAAGATTCACCCTGCTTACAGCCAATCCAGCTACGCGTCCCCCCGCATCACTCGTCTCCCGTCCATCGCCCGTCCCCACCAACATAAGAAAACAAATATTAGACGGTAATTACATAGACCTAGCCTTATTACTACTTCCCTCCCTCCACCAATCACCAATCGATAGACAAACCGACGATCCAGTAAGGTGTTTCCACCAAAAATCATCCCCCGGTTTCAGGGAACTTAATCCCACAGAATTTGCTTATACATTTTCCCTGTACAGAGACGTCCTCTGCTCCAGGTTTCCGGCACGACGCCAAGAACTGGATGACTATATGTCAATCGTCCTCAATTTGGCACTCCGTTTTGGTGATTTCGGTTTCTATCAATACCACATCCACTTTGCTTCAGAAGCAGCAGCCCGCCTCCAACAATTTAACGAGGTTACATACTGGGGCACATTAGACACAGAAACGTATTGTCGTATCTTTGCCGCCCGAGCCGCTCAGCCTTGTAGCCTTTGCGGCGCACCTTCCCATCCCGCATCCGCCTGCTCTATCCCGGCCAAGATCAATAGACAACATAATCCGACCAGGAGTTATGCTCTTCCCCATACACAATCACCAGCCCCCCCAGCGACTATTATTCCCAGGCCAGTCGTACTTAATCGCCCCCTCTTTTCACCTAACATTAACGGTGTGGTCAAGAGGGGCAGACCTATCCTACATCAAGGCGGGCGAACAATATGTAACAACTTTAACGAAGAGGGGTGCAAAATGTCACAATGCCGCTACCTCCATGTGTGCTCCTTCTGCGGCGGCGGACATGCCAGGTCTGCATGCCCGCATAATCCTACTTCCTTCAAGTCAGGTAAGCACCCCTCAACACCTATCAATATCATGGCACTGAAAGCTGCTCTCCGTCACCATCCTGATCCCGATTTTGTCGAATTTCTTATTACCGGTTTCAAGGAAGGCTTCCACCCCGGTATATCAGTAGAACCATCTGTTTCATTTGAATGTAATAATCTGCAATCAGCCACCAACGACCCAAGCTCTGTCGATCGCCTACTCTCTAAAGAGATCGAGCAAGGCTTCATGATCGGCCCCTTCTCTCAACCTCCCTTCCCTACCTTTCGCATCAGCCCCCTCGGCATAGCTACCCGAAAATACTCAGGCAAGCAGCGGATCATCATTGATCTCTCAGCTCCGCACGGCAGCAGCGTCCCTAGTGTTAACAGCCTCATCCCTAGCGAAGATTACTCACTTCATTACGCTACAATAAACCATGCTATCGCTCTCATTAAACTTGCAGGCAAAAATTCATGGCTTTCAAAAGCCGACATCACCAGTGCATTCAAAGTCCTTCCCATCCACCCTGATTTCTGGCGGTTTTTCGGCGTTAAATGGCGAGGTGCTTACTACTTTGCAGTGAGACTCACCTTCGGCTGCAAAAGTAGTCCCAAACTGTTCGACACGTTATCAGAAGCCCTATGCTGGATACTATGTAATAATCACGGCATCCAATTCCTCGTTCATCTCTTAGATGATTTTCTGCTCATCAGCCCACCCTCTTCTCCTCCCGCATCTGGCATAACCACACTGACTGCTGTGTTTGCCGATCTTGGCATCCCACTATCGGCGGAGAAAACGGAGGGCCCATCCACTTCACTCGAGTTCTTGGGCATCACGCTCGACACTAACTCGTTCCAAGCGTCCCTCCCCATCGAAAAGCTCAAACGTATCTGTCTTCTCATTTCTAACTTCCTCATGGCCCCATCTTGCACCAAACGACAATAACTCTCACTCCTCGGCCACCTTAACTTCGCCCTACGCATTATCCCACAGGGTCGGGCATTCATTTCCCACCTTCTGTCTATCGCCTCATCAGTACCGTCGCTCCTGTCATCCGTCTCACTAAACCCATCTTGTCTCGCCGAGCTGCGCTTATGGCTCCATCTCCTCTCAAACTGGAACGGTATTTCCTTTTTCTACGACGATCAATTAACCAATTCTCTTGATATTCAGCTCTTTACCGATGCCGCTCCCTCAGCCGGTTTTGGGGGTTTCTTTAATGGTAGATGGTTCGCTTCGTCATGGCCCCCAGAGATCACGAACAATTGCGAGGTCGCTTCCTCTGCGCCCTTCGAAATCTACCCAATCGTAGCTGCCGCCGTCCTATGGGGACACGAATGGTCCACAAAATCCATCCTCATACACTCTGATAATCTTTCAGTAGTCGACATCATCAATAAAGGTCGTTCCAACTCTAATTCAATCATGCCATTCATGCGTCGCCTCACATGGCACTCTGTTACCCACCAATACATCCTCCGCGCTGCCCACATCCCAGGCCACCATAATGCTATTGCTGACTCTCTCTCTCGCTTCCTATTTCAGAAGTTCAGAAACTTGGCTCCGAACGCCGACCCGATGCCGACTCCAGTTCCTCCGTATTCAGCGTTGACTTTCAACGTATAAATCCATCTCTGGTACCCCTTATCATCGAATCTCAAAAGCACATCATTAACAGTTTATCACCCGCAACACTCTCCTCATACTGGACAGCCTGGAATAATTTTCATCAATTTCATAACCGACATAACATTATTTTCCCCTCATTTGATCTCACCACCGTAATCTGCTACGTTACTTATTCTCATTCTGTCTCGAGGATAAGAACATCGACCATCAAATCCTACCTCAGCGGCGTTAGTTTCTTCTCTAAACTCATCACCGGTACTCCCAGCCCAGCCTTAAACCATCCCCAAGTAAAGTCTCTTCTCTCCGGTCTCCTCCGCCAAGAACCAGCCAAACCTCCTAAACGGCTTCCTCTTACCGCCGAACTACCGTCCGCTTGCCTAAACACTATTTGCTCCGGTTACCAAACTCCTCACATCGCCCTGACCCTCGAAGCTATGTTCGTTTTAGCCTTTTACGGTTTCCTCAGATGCTCAGAGTTCACCGCATCTTCATCCCATTTCGACCCGTGCCGTCATGCTTGCATCTCCGACTTATCAATGTTCTCTGACGATACTATAGTACTCCATCTGAAGAAAACAAAAACGAATCAATCCGGCCATCCTACTCCCGTCTTCTACTTTTAAAAGTCAGTCTTCTTTAGATCCATTCGCCATCCTTTCTAACTATCTTCTCTACCGAAAATCCCACGGCACACCTCTATCTCACCCTCTTTTCATCTCCGAATCCGGTCAAATAACCTCTCGGTCCTGGTTCCATCATCATTTACGCCAAATACTGTCTTTGTCCGGTTTATCACCCACGCATTACTCCGGGCACTCCTTTAGGATCGGTGCCGCGACTTCAGCATCCCGCAACGGCATACCCGAGCACTTCATTCAAATCATGGGCCGCTGGGCCTCGTTAACATACCATCGATATATCCGTTCAGACCTCAACGACCTAAGATCCGCACAAGCACGCCTTAAATAACTGGAGGTTTTTGGGGGTTCGTCGTGGGAGCAGCGGCGGATCCTTCATTCGACCTCCTCACACCGCATCCAGATCTCCGTACGAACACCACGCATCATCAACCATGCACATTCATTCATTCATTCATTCATCCATTCTGTCAATAAATCTGTTAAATCGTATCTTATTGGTGATGTGTTCCTTGCTCGTGAATCGAAGCTTGACAAGCGCAGTTTCGGGAGCGGGAACACACACCAATCACAACCCTTCCGGCTCCTATATAAACAGACCTAACCAGCTGCCCCCTCGTTCGCTTGCATTCGTGTTTCTCCCCCACCCTCCCTCCCTCTTTTTCTGTTCTCCTATCTTCTCTCACAGGTTCCTAGGGGGGTTCGTCGCTGCCCGGGCGCAGCGGCGGATCCTTCATTCGACCTCCCCACACCGCATCCAGATCTCCGTACGAAGACCACGCATCATCAACCATGCACATTCATTCATTCATTCATTCATCCCTTCTGTCAATAAATCTGTTAAATCGTATCTTATTGGTGATGTGTTCCTTGCTCGTGAATCATCGTATTAATGTTAACTTTTAAATTCTGGTTTCAATTTATTTTTATTAAGTCATCTTTTCTTTATGTTCAGTTTCTTTTATTTATTTGGTGTTATCCAGTCTCTGGTGAGTCCTCGCTGCAAATTATTGAGAGTGGGATAGTGCTTCCTCAGTTTTCAGCATGTATATATGTATTATGTGTGAGAGAAAGTGTGTGTGTGTGTGTGTGTGTGTGTGTTTGTGACTTTTGTTTTTGCTTGCTTTTATTATGTAAAGCACATTGTGCTACATTTTACTGTATGAGAAGTTCTAGATAAATAAAGTCTGATTGATTGATTGATACTAGAGGTGTAAAGAACAAATCAGATCACAAATCACTTTACTGACTCAAATCATTTCATTTCATTAAGATTTGTAGTCGTTGACTATGTAAATGTAATTCAGTATATACAACAGTCACTAGTTGCATCAAACTTGAATACATACAACAGTAAGTGAATGCATTGTTGTTAAAATGCACCACATATCAACATGTTGTTCAGTAGTGTCTGTCATACAGTATCAGTTTGCACACATCAGCCTCCATAATTAAGGCTGTAGCCCATAAGTGTTCTGTATTGAAGACAGTTGTGTTATATATTGTTAATCCACCTCTCACAAAAACAACATTGTGCCTTCAAAAGCTAGATGGTTAGTGACACTTACAGTACTGTTTGGAGATGCGGTAAGGAACATAGACTTTGCCATTAGAAGATTTAGGCCACTTGCAGTTGTCGTCTTTGTCATCGGTGCAGGGATCAGCATTCCCTAGATCAGTTGGCACTGCTATGTCTCCAAACATCACTAGAGGATCACCAGGGTTCTTTCCTGTAAAATGACATGATGACAGTTGAGAAAAAGTTTTAATCTTGTTTGTTGTACTGCATTTCATTCAGGCAGGTCAAATCTGAATCTATATAGGCTAATATACTGTAATAATGTAATAATGTAATCTCAGTTTAAATGTAAAATGATTGTCTTGCTCTATGCATTTACTGCTGGAATGATAATTTCACCAAAGATGAAATGTTATCACATATGAGATCTGTACTGAACAACACAAAGCAGCTGCAGTGGAGATGAACATACCCAGATTGGCATTGGCTTTCTCTATCAGTGCGGAGACACTGAAATCATCTTCCTCAATGATGTTGCCTGTTGAATAGAAACAGTTTGTTCATGTACTTGAATGTAACTTAATGAATTGCTATATATTTACATGAATACTAAATATTTACATCAAGTAAATACATTTTACTTCATGAAATGTAAGTATGTCTTACCAGAGGATTCATCACTCTTTTCAAATGAAGCCTGTAATAGCATGCAGAGATTGGTCAAATGCTGTTAAATTGATATAGTGCCACTGTGGTCTTTTCTGAATTCAGTATAATATTTTTTGCAAGTTGAAATATTCAGTTTAAATCCTGCAAACTTTCAGAGGCTACTCAATGAAACATTTGCAATACTGTGTAAAAACTACTAGTATAAAATTAAATACCAACAATCTTTTAGACCATATGAATCTAAAGGTGTCTGTTGATGCTTACCTGCAGAGTGAAGCTCTGGACAAAGCAGAGGAGGATGCTGAGCACAGCGGTCTGGAGGATCATGGCTGGTCACAGGACAGCAACAGCAGACAAAGAAGACATCCAGAGAGACAGAAGATCTCAAGCTTATATTGGTGGGAGAGCAACTTCCTCTCATCCAAATATGGCATGTTGCTCAACAACAGTAATGAAAGAAGTACTCAGATCCAACACAACAATGTAGAAGTATGTCATCATAAGTAAAGGTCCTGCTCTTATAATCATACTTAAATAAAAGTAGATCATATCAGTGATACGTTTTTTTTTGCAGAAAATTAAGGTCAGAACAAAGATAACTCCACAATTCGTATTCATGTTTTAACTTTTCTCAAATCTTTTCTTTTTCTGTTAAAATATTAGAGTTGACTTTGTTTGGTTGGGAAACTGGTTTTATCTTCACTGCATTTTATTCTATTTTATAAATGTTATATATTATATATGTTTTAAACATGAACAAAGTGACTAAAGCAGTCAAATAAATGTTGCAGAGTAAAACATACAATATTTTCAATGGTTTATACTTGAGTAAAGTATAAGCGGCTCAGAATTGTACAGTACTTGAGTGAATGTACTTAGTTACATTGCACCACTGCTCAACAGACACTTATTGACAAATTCAGCTCAGGTGGAAGTGACCGTTATTGCTTGAATTAGACTGTGATTTGTGTAAAATGTGGGCTAGTTTTGTTTCCCACTGTTTTGTTCTTAGAAAGAAAAAGTGTCCAGTGTAATGGGAATTCTTATTATTCATCTTCTCTGATCAAATGAGTAACTATGTCATATGATTAGATGTATGTGTGTGTGTCATAATCTGCTGACCATGACACCATTTACGTTACATGAAATGCTGATTAAGTGAACATCATTGAACTTTGAGTGAATATCATGTATGTTATAATCTACTGACTAACCATTGTCCTGATTGTACACACATTATGACGTGACTATTGTGCTTACGCTGTTCTGATGATAGAACAAGGTCATCCTTTCACGAGATAATGTATTGTATATAATCTGACTATTTCCTCTGCCCCAGGCTCACTTGTGCCATCTCATGGTTGAGACAGCAAGGAGTCCGTCTGCATACGACTGAATAAATTAGAGAAAGATAACGAACGATAAATAATATTGTCAGAACAAGTTGGCGTTGTCGGAGGATCACCCGTGAGGCGTGTTCGGGACTCAGCGCTGCAGGTTAAGTCTGTATACAGCTGGAGTCTGGGACTCCAAAAACCTCAAACCTTCCTGTCCAAGAGGGTAGAGAAGCGGGCGACCTGACACGTGAGGACTGACACCCACTCACTGGTGTGATCAAGTAACCTTTTTCTGGCACACAACCTTGTCTTTCTGGTGAGTAAACTCAGGAATAATAGATCTTCACTGTATTAACGTATTAACAGGGCAGGGGCTTACCGCTGTTGGATCGATGAAGCTTGGTAGGTCTGGGACCTTACAGACTGTAGCAGACAGTGTGTGCACATTAAAAAAGCTTTGAATATTACCATCAACAATAGTTTAATTTTAGGTTTAAAGTTCTAGGAACGTAGGGGTATAGGATATTTTTACATTAAACTCTACTTGTAAAAAAAAAAAGGGGGGGGGGGGGGGAGTTTAGTAAACTAACAGTAAAATATCAATTAGCTGAAGTAGCAATAAATAATAAATACAAATCCAAGTCCTTACAAATCCACCAAAAGAGAAGAAGCAATAAAACAAATTTTATTTTTTCTTCTTCTCCCTTTTCTTTGCAACAATGGGTTCTAACAGCAGCAGGGATGAACACCTGTAGATCCACCTGTAATGTCTTCTCCCAATATTCGGTTTATGATCACAAAATATGGTGAACAAAGTACTGACCAACTTGAAATCTGGGTTCAAGAGTGTGGGTTTCCATGTATGGGCAGTTTTAGCCTAACACAATTAGAACAATTAAAAATCCAACTAAAAGTAAAAGAAGAAATCAGTTAGTCAAAACGAAAGAAAAAAGGGAAAGTGTTCAAAGCTAATTGGGGAGCTTATACTTGTTGACTTGATGAAGCCAACATCAGGGACAGAAAACAGAAGGCAGGGAAAGCTACGCTAACCTCTGCATCTCAGTGCCTCAAACTAGATCCTGATCTGGACTCTGCTCTGCCCAGAAGACAGCCAGCACCAGCTCTGGACCAATGAGGAGCAGGCAGTGCTCCGGAGGTGATGGCAGCCGCAGCCATAACCACACCACCACAGCCAAATCCATGCCCAAGGGTGGGAAGACAAGGATTTCCACCTCCACCGTACGCTACAAAATATTGTGTACCGCACACCCCTCCCCCACGGGATGAAAGCAGAATAAGACAAGGCACCGCTTTCAAGTCAACAGACAACCCCTTGTTGTCAGACTCCATGCTAATTGCACCAATGGATGAAGTAGCTGGAGGAGACGGGAACTCTCAGCTAATCTTCAGACCATGGACATACAACGACATGAAATAAGCCGCTACTCACTTCCCTCAGTCCAAAATGGGGGAGATGAGATGAGTTTTCAACACAATTGGACATTTTCTGTCAACAATACAGACCATCTACCAATGAACTGAAGCGACTTCTCATGATCCAAATGGGAAACAAATGGACAAAGGTAGCTGAGAATTTCCCTGAAGAAGAACAAAGATTGGCTCATCCAATATGGACACATGAAATGAACATTCAATATAGACAAACAGTGACTGAGCTTTGTGACAGAATCAAAGCAGCTTTCCCTCTAAGACTGGACATGGGAAAGATATCAGCTTGCAGACAGGAGGATAATGAGACTGTGTCTGATTATCTCCCACGACTCACAGAGGTCCACAACACACACAGTGGCCTCCAAAAACCAGCTGCCATGGGGGGGGGGGGGGGGGGGCTAACCCAGTCACCCCATGGGAGGTGCACCTGCGAGACCGCTTCCTCAATGGCATCAACGCAGAGATCAATGCAATGGTTAAACGTAACATGGGACTATGGCAACCTTGAGACAGTTGAAAGATATGCCATACGTGCAGAGAAATTCCTGAAAGAAAGAAAAACACAGAAGTACCCAGCTGACAGACAGATTGCAAATGGCACAGCTCACAGTGTTTGAACATCAAGATGGAGGAAGGGGGCGTGGACTTGGGCGCGGCCGAGGACTTGACAACAAAAGACAGTGGGCAAGCCAAGGAACACCTGGCTCTTGCTTCGTGTGTGGAATGATGGGACATTGGGCGAAAGACTGTTCGAGAAACAACAAATAAGAACGAGAGCCCACATGGGAACGAGGTGGATTGACTGGGTTGGAGCAGAGGACAGTGACGGACACATCTGGTTATGACGCAAGGGCTGAGACACACAGCAGTTAAGTAGAAATGCATCCACTGACACGCAAGACACACACAGCAAACAACAACTTATCTTACAAGCCATTCAACACCTAGAGTCTACACATAAAACTGATGAAGAAAACATTTCTGAAATTTACATAAAATTCACACGAGGCATACAGAAAATGCCAAAACACACACTCACAGTTGAGGGACAGGACATCACTTTTTTGATAGACTCTCTGGTGCCACATAATCAGTTATCATGCAGACAGATATCAGCCCAATCCCAAAGCTAAGCGGCAGATATGCAAAGACAGTGGGCGCATCAGGCTCTCACTTGATAGAGAAGTATACAACCCCACTCTCATGCCAAGATAACGTTGAGGGAAAGCTCAAACATTCATTTTTGCTGTTGAAACACTGTCCTGTAAATTTGTTAGGGAGAGATTTGATGTGTCGACTAGGCATTGTTTTGGTTTCCACTCCCCAAGGTATTGTTGTGACGAGGATTCCCCAAACAAATTCCTTTGTCAAATATGGTAGAGAAGACCTAATGTATGCTTATCGGTGGAGGATTCCAGACACTGCACTCAACTCTGTCAACAACACACTGATACAAGAGGCCAAGACACTCACTAAAGACACACACACTGACATCATGACATCACAAAGCCTCCACTGCACTTCTCACATCTCGCAGGGAGCAGACAGTGAGTTTGAGGAAACATGGTATAGGACAGATCAGGACAGACACACACTCAGACTAAACTGGTTATGCTGGACCCGTAATCAATGTGCTGTGTCAGTAACGCTGTCTAATCCATCTTCTCAAACTCTGTTCAGGATACCACACTCCGACCCCCATGTTTCACTGGTTAAACCCAAAACTAAAGGATGGGAGGACTTGAGACCTTGGATAAAAGCATGCAATGAGGCCTCCGGGTGGGGAAAAACATCAGATCCTGATGTTGATTTCCATCCGCTACTAAAGGTGCACCGAAAAAGACTGCAGAGAAGACTGTCGAGCTCATTCCAGACACACATTTCCAAACAACCACAGAGGTAAAAGATTTCTTTGATTCATTCTGCGGCAATCACATTTTCATAAAAGACG
This sequence comes from Scomber japonicus, assembly GCF_027409825.1. NCBI lineage: Eukaryota > Metazoa > Chordata > Actinopteri > Scombriformes > Scombridae > Scomber > Scomber japonicus. The sequence continues at coordinate 5,010,922 of NC_070578.1, forward strand.
TCTCTGAAATTCCTGAGTTAAGTCAGGTACCATCATGTTTATGGGCAAAGCACAAATATGATGATACTGATTAAAGGTGCCGGACCAGTTGTGATCACACCAAAATCTTTGTATAGGCCATGCAAAATCAATATCCTTGAAGCAGGAGTAATCATTACATGTAAAAAATCTCCTGTGCGAACACCAATCTTTCCTGTAAAGAAAAATGTGGAATGCTGAGCAACCCGATAAGTGGAGATTTGTACAGGATCTGCAAGCAGTAAATGCAGCGGTCCACACACGCACCAAATGTACTAAATCCACACACAATTCTCTCTCAAGTTCCATTTGACAGTAAATGGTTCTCTGACCTTGTAAATGCATTTTTTTAGTTTTTATCCCAGTGGATAAAGATAGCCAATTTTGGTTTGCTTTTCTATTCGAATCCAAAATGTACACTTTTTCGCGGCTCTGTCAAGATTACACTGAATCTCCAACCACTTTTAATGCAGCATTAAAAGACAACTTAGATGTACTCAACTTACCAGCTGGTAGTACTTTTTTGCAATATGTGGATGACCTCATGATTTGCTCTCCCTTCAGTTTGTTTCAAAACAAGTCATTTTTCTGGGTCATGTGATCACAGCAGAGGGCAAAACCCTCTCACCCAAACGAATTGAAGCAATCCAAAACATTGCACAGCCTGAAACAAACAAACAGGTTATGAGTTTTTTAGGAATGACGTCATACTACAGACAGTGGATCCCAAAGACAAAGTCATTTGGACTACTGAAGCTGTAAAAGACTTTGTTAATTTGGCATTACAACTTCCTCCAACATTGATCCTTCCAGATTGCACCAAACCATTCACACAGACCGTTGACAAACGGAGTGGGTACATGACTTCCATACTGACACAAGACCATGGGGGACGACCTGTACCCTATTTCTCATCAAGACATGACTCGGTTGCTGCAGGACTTCCTACATGTCTAAGAGCTGTGGCAGCTGCTGAAAAAGCTGTGATAGCCTCACGTGACATTGTAGGCTATGCTGATCTCACCCTATTGGTACCACATACTGTTTCAATTATTTTGCTTGAACAGAAAAACTTCCCACCTGTCAACAGCAAGGTGGCTCAGATATAACACAATTCTGCTTGACATGCCTAACATAACTGTTAAAAGATGCAATGTTCTTAACCCTGCAACTCTTCTCCCTACACCAGACGATGGACAACCACATGAGAAGTACGGTATGGCAACTCCAAGATCATGATATTTCCCGACTTCTCCCCCACGCTACACCAAAAGAGGATGGCTTTCACTCCCTTAAAAAAAACAACTCACACAGGCCGGAGTGAAGTACTGGATGATGTTCCCGGCCATACTCAGGGTGGATACGCAGTCAGGAGGAACCAAGTCGTTTGACCCAACAGAGGCAGCTTCTTCATTCCTGGAGAGAGAGAGTACCCGGAGGTATTCTCATCACGTTAAACGGGACAGTCGCAGTATTTATGCAAGAGACACACAGAGCCCCATGACACTCAGATATCACTGATTACAGAGAAAACTGCCTGTCAGGCTAAGTTGTACTATTCGAAAACACACTTGTAGCACCATGTTGCTGGGTTGGGCTGTGGTCTTAACAGGCAGATAATTTAGCCATCTAGATAATCACAGGACCAATATATTTTCTGTAACTCGAAGAATATGCTTACCAAATGCAAGGATGCTTCTTATGTTTCTCGCTAGACAGCCTTTGAAGATAGGTTATTTTTATTTTTTTTGTTTTATTTTTTTCCAATGTGTCAGTGTTAATGGGGACCTCCTGAACTATTTCAAGTAAAAGAAGAGCTCAATTCAAAACTACAGACATCAGAAAACTCTGCTCGGCTCATTTGGTTACGGGACATTTTACTGTGCCCTTGTTTTTGGCACTTAACCTTGAAGGTTCTTTATATTGTGCTAATTTTGAATTCAGCTATATGCAACCTGTATGTTGGGCATAACAGTTGATTTTGTTTGGTTTAAGCCACTTCCATACACACACATGCACACAGACACACACAGTTATTTAGTTTTTCTATTAAATGTTTGTATGAAAATGAACTTGATATTTGATCAAATAAAAATGAATTCTTTGCATAAATTGCTTTTTTGTCCTAATTCCACTACATGTGTGAATACAGAAAACCAGGATGTTTTGGTACCCTTGTAGCATGTTGTTGCTTTGAGGCAACAAACCCATTTTTGGGGTTGGGGAGTGGGGATTTTACGATTAATATATGAACTCCCAAATTCCCAAAAAGTAGGGTGAAATATTTCTTCCCCCGGAAAAATAAAATTCATGCCATAGAGGGTTAACAGGTGGATGAACCTTCCCTTGTCCTTGATGGGACGAATCAATTGTATCAAAATGAATATCTTACAGAAATTTCTCTTTTTGTTTCAAATGCTGCCCACTGCAATACCCAAACACTTGTTTAAACAGCTGCACTCAATTCGCATGGAAGGCCAAAACTCCCCGAATAAAGTTGAGAGTCCTTCAGGGAACACCTCAAGAAGGGGGACTGAAACTCCCCAACTTTGAAACGTATTACTGGGCAACACAATGAACCAATAAATGCATAGCTCTTAAATGGAAGAATGAACATTCACCTCCACCCTCTCTTCGGCTTAATTAACTAATCTCTTGTATCCCCAGTGAGAAAATAATGTACAATGTAAAACAAAGGCCGGACAAATTCGAGGGAATATGGGGAAATGTGACTGAGCATCTGAACACAGCTGACATAGAAGACGGAAGAGTCTCCAACTATGTGTGGAGCAACTAACCACACATAGTTGCTGACTAGAGAAATCTAATTATCATTTTTATTTTTTTATTATATGTTTATTATTTTATTTGTATTCATTTTCCTCTCAAGCAATGTATCTATGCATTTTTGTCTTTATGGTTATTGGTTGTTCTTTTATTTTATTTTCTCTTATTTATTTATTTAGTTGTTTGTCTAAATATATTTTTATGTAAACATGTGTACCAGTAATGGGAAAATAGACAAGGTCAGTTTTCACAAAATCAGAACCCCGTGAATCCAAATATGCAATATATGAAGCTCAAAAATGCCCCAAAAGGCCTCAAAAGTGAGAAATCCAACATGGCCGCTGAAATCTATTTTTCAGTGTATCTTTTTGACTAGACAAGGTAAAAACATGAATTAAATGTGCTTTTGTAGGTTTTCCCATATGACCAATCCAATGGCATATTCAGATTTGAGATGTAATGTGAAGAAACTGCTTAGATATTGCAAAAATAGTTATTTAGTGAATAACTACTCAGCTATTATTTTTATTATTCATATTTTTTATTATTAGGCTTCTTTTACTTTGTATTTTAATTTGAGGTCAAATGTGCTGTAATGGAACCTTGCTCATCCCCAATATCTCCCTGTGTGGGACCGGTACTCTACACTACCTAGATTTACCATCTAGATTTCTAAGTCGAAGGAACACCTTCAAGGAACAAATAGCTTGTCGTCTTGAGGGAATATATGACTTTGTTGTGTTGCATGATCAGCCTCGAAATGAACCTCGTACTGTTTTGGTTCCATCCACATACCGGCATATCCCAGTATCAACAAAGATGACACCTCCAATATTCATAGAGTCATTCCTACTTTCATATATGAGGATCAAGATATGTTCCTGAACATGCTCCATGTGGCATTGCATATGCTCTGATGATAAGAACACAGCCAAACGCCAGCTTAGAGTCCTCAGCATTGCACAGGATCTTATGTACACAGCCAGTGGAGACAAGTTCCTCACTCCAAAGCACATAGGACTGGCCAGTTCCCTTCATCAAGCTACACGTTCCAAGGAGTTGGTGAACATGTTTCACCAGGCAGGAGTTACCGTGAGGTAATCACACTTGACACTGCACTGGCTAAGAAGACCTTGGAGACCATGGGAGATGACGGTGCCATTGTTCCACAAAATCTGGTACAGGGTCGCTTTGTTCATTTCTCAGCAGACAATGTCGACATCAATGAATACACTCTGGATGGAAAAGGGACATTCCATGCCACTCAAGTGGCTGCCTGGCAACGTGGTCCACCTGAAGGTGATCTCCTTGAAGGAATTGATCTTTACTCCAAGTCAGAAACCCTCAACATCCCCAAGGCAATGACTGACATCATACCTGCAACAAAGAGAGGAATCACAGAGCGTCCATTCAGTGTAGTAGCACCAGATTGTTTCACACAGTTGTATGAACAATGTTCTGCAGCACAGAAAGCACAAGCTACAGACATGGCCTTTTTCATGTCCAGGACATCTCAAAAACCAATGCCTTATACAATCAAAAGGCAAGCACAGTCAACCCAGAGAAAACTACAGTAGGGTATCTACCTATCATCCAGGCTCCTGTATCTAAACTTGAACGAGTGCTCCATGTCTCCAAATCAATGGAACAACAGCATGTCATTCTGACAGTGGATGAAGCACTTTATCTGAAGTGGTTACTGTCTCTGCCACCCATGCCTAAAGCCTGCAGGGAGTTCACTTCATGTGTACCAAGGGATGCCTCAGCCAACGCTGCGTCTGCAGGTATGTGTATAGGGGATTATCTGATGTTGAGCAATGTGTACAAGATTGTACAAATATGATAGACTGGTAGAGAATATCAGCCTGCTAAACTGCACACTACTACTTATTAACAGATTGTTGAACCCATAACCTGATAATTGTGAACCTCTAACTGAGGAAAAAAGTAACACAGAAACAAATAAGAGTAAGGATAACTAAAATATACTCCAATGTACCTGTACTGTTTATAATCTTTCTATTCTATTCTATTCTATTCTATTCAGAAAGAGTCACATGGAATGTATGGAAGCATGCAACTGCAGGAAACATAACAACACTTGCCAGAACATGGAAGAACACTGTGAATAAGCTGTTTTATTTGGATACCCATTAGCTGCATCAAAACTGCTACCGATATTGGGGATGACCAAGGTTCCATTACAGCACATTTGACCTCAAAACAAAATACAAAGTAAAAGAAGACTGATAATGAAAAAAATATAAATAATACAAATAATAGCTGAGTAGTTATTCACTAAACAACTATTTTTGCAATATCTAAGCAGTTTCCTTCACATTGCATCTCAAATCTGAATATTCCATCAGATTGCTCATATAGGAAAACCTACAAAAGCACATTTGATTCATGTTTTTACCTTGTTTAGTCAATAAAATACACTGAAAAATAGGTTTCAGACTGGCGGTGGTGGCCATGTTGGATTTCTCAAATTTTTAGGCATTTTGGGGCATTTTTGAACCCCTTAATACCCCTAGAAATGTTAGATATTATACATATTCGCAAAATGCCTCCACCACTTTAAATAAGCACATTTTCAGAAATTCTGCCTAGACTAAAGGGGGAGGGAGAGGGAGGGGTCTTCGCAGATTGTGTTCTTCTTTTCTTCTTCACTTGTAGATATAGTATTTTAGGCACCATTTTTGCTATTTAGTCTTGGGATATTGAGGAGAGGGTGAAGGCCACTACCGAGGATCAGCCTGGTCCCAGCGCCTGTCCACAGAACTGCCTGTTTGTCCCGCCTGCCTTGAGGTCTGAGGTGCTGCAATGAGCCCACTCCTCCAAACTTACCTGCCACCCTCGGGTTCAGCGAACTAAACTCGTCCTCCTCCAATGTTTCTGGTGGCCTACCCTGGAGGATGACACTCAAGAGTTCATCAGGACGTACCCCTTCTGCAACCAGCATAAGTTCTCCCATCAAGTGCCAGCGGGTCTCCTTCAGCTTCTTCCGGTCCTTCATCGCCCGTGGTCCCACATCTCCCTGGACTTTGTCACAGGCCTTCCTCCCTCCAATGGCAACACTGTCATCCTCTCGGTAGAGGACCGTTTTAGTAAAATGGCCCACTTCATGTACTTGCCCAAGCTTTCCACGGCCAAAGAGACTGCTCAGTTGGTACTACTCCATGTCTTCGTCCAACGGCAAGACAGAGCGCAAGAACCAGGAGATGGAAACGGCGCTCCGGTGCATGGTCTCCCAGAACCCGTCCTCCACCCCGGGCCCTCTACGGGTGGAGTCTAAGAAGATGGCTCCCAAGTTCATTGGCCCATTTACCATCGAGAAAGTTGTCAACCCTGCAACAGTGAGGCTGAAGCTTCCGCGCTCCATGCGCATTCATCCCACCTTCCACGTGTCCAAGGTGAAGTCATTCCATGAGAGCCCTCTGTCGCCTGCAGTTCCGCCTCCTCCTCGCTTCATTGATGGAGGTCCAGTCTATTCCGTTCGGCGCCTAATCCGTTCTCGACGGCGTGGTAGGGAGCTCCAATACCTGGTTGACTGGGAAGGATACGGTCCAGAGGAGAGGTCCTGGGTGGGTCCCTGCTGACCACATCCTCGATCCAGACCTCATTGCTGATTTCCACCGTCGTATCCCTGATCAGCCTTCCAGCACCTCAACACCTTCACGGAGTTCCTGCCCGGTGGTTCGTCCCTCTTCCTCGCCTGTCTCCGCTGAGGAGGATATTCCAAAGGAGGATTCTTCCATGGACCTCCCTGTGGGGGAGTCATCTGAGGACGAGGGTTCTCTCCACTCTGACCCCCCCTCCCAGCGGGCTGCAGACATGGACTGGTCTGCTTCCGAGGAGTTTCAGATGCCAGCATTCACCTGCAGATCTTATATATATGCTCTGGCTTTGCCCATCTTTGCATAAATATTGGATGGATGTTTTTAATATAATTTCTGTAATAAGTGGGGAAAAGGTTGAGCCTGATGCTTTTGGTGCATTGTTTGGAGTTTTTCCTATGTTACCAACTGTCTCTGTTGTATAGGTAGGAATGATGATGACACACCCACAGAGCACAGTAAAGAAATGTTACCAGTTAATAAATGTTCCAAACAAACCATCAAAAAAGACAAATGTTCATATTTTAGCTCTGAAACAAAGATAGCAGAAGTGATTATCTAAGTTCAACTAGTTCATTACTCAGGAACAGATAAAATACTTTACATTTTTCAGTGAATATATTTTTCTACATTGTTTCAAGTTTGCATTGTGTTTCTTTTAATCACTAAACTATCTGTCTGCTTATCAATAAAAGACTTGACTTCAAGATGTCTTAGAAGTGGATCAGGATCAGAGTTGATTTATTTTATAGATGGAAATAGAGAAGATCTCTCATTAAGACTTTTTAAAAACTGAACCAACTAAAGCAGCATACTAAAGGCTTTTTATTTCAATCATATATTTGATCAGTAATCTAACAATATGGATAATGAATAATTTATGATAAGCTACCCATGGCATCACTCAGTGATTAATATGGTGATGCCCTGAAACTAAATTCAACAAAACTTACATTCCATTAAAAAATGACAATGTCAAATGTAAAAATATAATTATTATTTCTGTAATATTTTATTTTAGTCACTATGAATCTATCAATGAATGGAGTATGAGTGGCCTGTAAAAACATGCAATACATTACCAAAGTGAACAACACAAAGTAGCTGCACAGCAGCACACATATCAGTGTTAATTACATGTTTATGTGTTTGCATTAATGTTTTCGCATTTACACAACTCTCAGAGTTGCATGACATTGATGTGGTTATATGATTTCTTTAATTGTGGCCATGGTTGCATTGTGTGCTTAGTTTCCACACAGTCTTGTAAAATCTTGCAAAAACAGGAACAATGATTAAGGTAAAACTTATGAGCACAGATAGGACATATGGTTTCCCAGTGAATCACCTGAGCTTTTGCTTTTGTATCATGTAATGGACTGTTAATAGATTGTCTTAAAGATTGTCTTCTTTTCTTCTTCACTTGTAGATGTAGTATTTTAGGCACCATTTTTTCAGATATCTGCAGGTCCGGAGCTTTGCTCATAACCAGTGATGTACAACGCCGTCACCGTTACTACCAAAAACATGTGCTGTTACTTCATCAGACCTCACTGAAGCATTTTTTGTCCGCACAGGCACTTCTCTCTGTCTGGGTCTGTTCGAAACCAAATACTTTCCTACTACTTGTACTAACTCTGACGTCATTTGAAGTATGGAGTGTGTTTCAACTGCGTAGTATGTGATTTAGAGTATGTGAGAAGTTCCCGGATGGTTTACTTGATTCACCAGAAATGCGGAGTATGCATCAAGAGCTGACTACTCACACTCTTTAAACAGGTGTTATTTGGACAAATTAACGTCACATTGCAGATCTAAAGGGATACTTTCTCGCCTAAAAGGGTTAGAAATATAAAGTGATATATTTACAGAGTTAGAGCTAAAATGAAATCAGCTTCAACCTGATGATTTCAGCTGGGGTAGGGACGAAATGCATTGTGGGTTATCGTGTAGTTTACTACAATGTAAACGGTCTGCTTACTATCTGGTCGTTTAGTGTGTAGTGTGTAGGATGGAAGTATGTAGTATAGAAGTATATAGTATACAGTACGCGGTTTCGAACACAGTCATTGTCTCCCTGCCAAAGAGTGGCTGCACTTAGAGGCAAAACCAAAGACAGAGTAGGACGCAAATGAGACACAATCTCCAGGAATCTGGAGCGAGAGAGCAAGATGCGCTGTAGAGAGTGACTGCACGGATTTTACTACTCAATTGTTGGCTGGTATGAAGAAGAAGATTAGTCTATGCCATACCAGCCAACAATTGAGTACTAAAATCCAGGAGATTTTATGCTACGGCGGGGGTAGGGGCGCATATCTGCCAAGTTAACACTCCGGTTTTTTCCTGATTCTCCCATATTTCAAACCCATCTCCCGCTGCCCTCCCATTTTGTTATTTCTCCCGTAATTGACAAGCCCCAAATTTGTTTGTTAATAATAATAATAATAATAATAATAATAAGAATAATAATGAGAAGAAGAAGCGCACAATAGCAAAGGTTTTATTTTGAAAGCCCAGACAGGAAACCACCACGACTCCGTTAGTTAGTGCCATTAGCTTAGTGGCTCAGCTACTAATTATTGAAATACACAAAGTTGCGTTAACTATGGTCATGATATATATATATTTTTTATAATATCCCCACACATTTCTTGCTATGTGTTGTGTTAAGCAGCAGATAAAAGGCAGCTTGGAGAAAAAAAATTGTTTGTACCAGTGTTAAACTGCAGTGTATTGTTTCTGTGATGTTCATGTTTTATAAAAAAGAAACATGAATAATATATATGAAATGTGTGTGTATATATATATATATATATACATATATATGTGTGTGTGTATATATATATATATATATATATATATACACATTGAATATTATAAATATATATGTATATTGAATATTATAAATGTTATTGGTTTACCTTTTTCAGGACAGTCCCTAATCCAGTGTTATTGTGTGGATTTTATTAGTAGCAAGCATTTTAATTTTATATGTCCATCTACAGGTTTACAGATTTCACCAAGTCTAAGAAAGGGACTACTGGACAGGGACAGTTCAGCATTGACTCTTTCTTGATGCAGGCAAGAGGAGTGCAAGTATACCACCAGGGTCACCCTAGGCAGAAGGCCATCACAGAGTCGATAATTAATGACCTCATCATTTCATGCAATCTGCCACTGTCTTTGATTGAGAAGCCTAGCTTCAGAAACTTTATGGCAGTGGTAGATAAGAAGTATTGTCCAGTCAGCCAGGGCACTGTAACAAGACAACTAAGTGAGCAAGCAGCAGACAAAGAGGCCAAGATAAAGTTAAAATTATAGAAAAAAGACACAGTGTCTGTGGACATTTGGACGGATAGAACCATGCGGGGCTTTTTGGGAATCACTGGCCATTTCATAAAGCTAGACAATAGGACCCTAAGTCTCCAGTCAGTTCTGTTAGCCTGTGAACGATTCACAGGGTCTCACACAGGTGAGAGGATTAGTGAAAAATTTGAAGACATGTGTGACAAATTCAACATAAAGATAAAGATTAGAGTATATTATCTCAGATAACGCATCAAACATGAAGAAAGCTTTTACTGTGTGCTTTTCCTCTGCCAAAAGTGAAGATGATGACCTGAAAAACAGTGAGCTCTGGGAGGACGTCAATGAGGATTACCAACATGAAGCTGAGTCTATGCAGAGCAGCTGCAAGCAAAAACACCTTCAGTGCTTTGCACATTCATTGCAACTTGTTGTGCGAGATGGACTTAAAGAAACCAAAGTTCTCAACACTGCAATGGCAAAAGTAACAAAGTTCTTTAGTCTACTGCATTCCACTTGTGGACTAAAAGAGGCTTTGAAGCAATGTATGGTGCCAACCGCAGTATCCCCTCTGCTGTAGCAACGAGATGGAACAGTTGAAGTAGTCACTGACTTGGATCCTCAAAGCCTGAATCCACTCTTGGAGTCCCAAGGTCATAAAGGCCTGTGTTTGTCAGCCAGAGAATTGGGTCAACTGCAAGAACTTGTGGAAGTTTTTTCGATCGGTTTTCTATCGCTCATTTGCACATCATGTCATATCATTAACCTTGTTGCAGCTTCTACCTGCTGAGAAGATCAGAAGTATGAGATGAGGAGAGCAGCAGTAAGTTAACCTCAGGTCTCTACACTGAGAGCCTGAGATAGGAGGAGCAGGGAATCTAGCGCAGCTATGGAAGCCTAATGATGCCAAAAGTAAAATGAGTCACACTACCAAATTATAACAATTTATATGTTGTTCTACTTGTGTATTTATGTGATACAGGATTTGTACAATTTACTTTTTTAAAAAAAAATTAGCAATATGTTATAATTTGTGATAATTGGATTCTTTATTTAATTTATATTTATATATTATAATTGTTTCTACTCTTTATAATTTACTTTTTAGTATTTGTGATTGTATCTAACTTTTTTATTTATGGTTGTTATTTCCATAAATACCAAAATGATCCATCTATAAAATATCTATATGCAGAAACTTTTTACAGTGATGCATACTACATATGATAATTATATATTTAGAAAGTAGAACTAAAGTGATTCATTACAAGATGATTAGTTAAAACATTTCAATTCAATTTCCATTTTGTCAATTCCAAATAAATATACTTACAGTCTCGTCTCGATCTCATGAACCCAATATCTTGTCTCGTCTCGTCTCGTGAGGTGAGTGTATCGTCACACCCCTACATATAACGCATGGCATTCATTTTATGCATACCAAAGATTCGAAGTATATTACATATGCTGTATTCTTAGATTTATTCGAAGCAATGTGTCAATATACTCATTGACACTGTGTATCAGTGGCATGATATGACACTGTAACTAAATGCTTTTTGATTACCTTTTTCCAGACCTGGTCTTGGCTGAGGCTCAGAAAGTGACATGACAGTGCATGACAGCAGTAGTGGAGATGACGAGCAGGAGTCATCACCAACTAAAACACTGCGTGTTTTCTCTGGCTACCAGAAGAAACACAAGAAAAGTATGGACCATGGCTCATCTGTCAAGGCCAAGCTCATCCGCTATATCCAGGTCTCATCAGATGAAGATAGAGTGGACTGTTTGGAGTTTTGGAAAAGGCAGTCCAAGGCCTTCCCAAGGCTCTATCCTGTGGCTATGAGAGTGACAGCCAGTAATGCGCTAGTGGAGAGGGGTGTTCAGCCTAGGGAGACTTATTATGCTTCCCCACTGTGCAAGTCTGTCAGCAAAAAGGCTGTCAAATTAGATGTTTTTGAAATGTAAGCTTTGTGTTTAAAGATTTTCCAGGAAGGTGGGAGGGGGTTTGAGAGAGCCAATTTTTAATTTTTAAGTTTGAAATTTAAGTTAGCATAACTTTTCATTTTCTTGCACCATTGTTCATTTTGTTGTATTTTACAACATTGTTAAAATTATTTTTTCTTGCACCATGGTTGGTGTGTTTTGTTCATATTGTTGTATTTTACAACATTGTTAAAACTGTTATTTTTTCTTGCACCAGTCTCTGTGCAACTAAGAGTTGTTGTAAAAACCAATGCAAATTGCCACAAGCAGTTAGGGTAGATATATTAGTGTGTTCTAACCCTAACACCCCCCCCCCCCCCCCCCCCTTCCCGTCTTTCAAGGCTTGAGTGATATCAAATTGATATTTAATCATATCAAGGGCGAAACAAATTTAAAATGTCCTGACAGCTCTGATGGAGCTCAGGGTTCATCTATAAATTCTGCTTTATTATAAACAATCCCACCATCTAAACCTGAGTCTGTGTGTAACAGCTGATCTATGTAGATGTGCAGCAGAACACAGAATATTAGCCGTCAGATCAGTTACTGCTGTAAGAAGCTGCAGCCAGCTGTGTTTTACTCAGCTGCAGATTAGCACAGAATTTTATGTGGGTAGAAATATAACAGAGCAGATTGCGAGTGCAAATATTGCACAATTCATGTTGCTGTAACATTCTCAAGAAATCCTCTGATGAAACACTGTCTGTTTGAAATGTAACCTTTCTGTTTAAATATTTTCCAGGAAGGTGAGAGGGGGTTTGAGAGAGCCAGTTTTTCATTTTTAAGTTTGAAATTTAAATTATAACTTTTCATTTTCTTGCACCATGTCGTATTTTACAACATTGTTAAAATTATTTTATCTTGCACCATGGTTGGTGTGTTTTGTTCATATTGTAGTGCGAGAGCGGCGTGGGGCGGAGGAACTCGCCGGAGTGGGGGGGCAATCAGGGGCTGATGCAGTCCACCTGGGAGGGGGAGGAGACTCACCTGGGTCAGTGGCTGGGAAGAAAAGAGGTAGGGGGAGAGAGACACTAGAGGAAGAGACGGGAGGAAGACAGTGGCTGTGTCCCAATTTGGTCCAAATTGCGAGGCTGCATCCTCGAAGTGCGCATTTCGAGGCCGATTACGTCACAACACCGCGCGAAGGCTGTCCCAATTCGAAGACTCCTTCAAATGCAGCCTTGAAATGCGGCCTTCTTTTCCCTCTTTTTCGAGGATGCATCGCTACTATCCTTCGCGGCCTCCCAAATCCCAAGATCCTTTGCGCGGCGCTGTTCAGTGCCGCGAAAACACAACAATGGCGACACCAACAGGTGAAGACTTTTCATTCAAGTGTAAGTATTGGTTTGTTTTATTTAATTATTTTTACTTATTACTACTTATACTTTTATACTTTTACTAATTACTTATATTTTATTACTTGACTTATATCTTATATATATATATATATATATATATGTATATATATACATAAATGGACTAAGATGAACAAATTTAGATTTTAATAAAGAGCTACGTTTGGGATTATCACTATTATATGTTATACTTCATTATTATCATTATTATGATAATTTTTTGCTATATTAGAACCCTTTTGTCTGTTGACATAGTAAAAAAAAAACATGTTTTACATTACATTTTGTTTTATTTTTGTTTCAGGGAGCAAGGAGCAAACCGAGCTCCTGATTAAACAAAGAGGGGAAAATGACCATCTATTCACTGATGTCCATTTTTGTACATCTTTGCATCCCTGTGTTGATGTGATCTTGTGTTTACCTTTTCTCTTGCTTCCCTCTGTGTTTAGAGCAATACTGGAAAAGATTGGGCTGGAGGGGAAGGTCCAGCCCTACCAGGCCAAAAAAAAATGGGACAATTTAAAAAAAATAAAATAAAGTAGGTAGCCTATGGTTTGGATTAGTTTTACTGTTACTAAATACTTTTGCTGAAAATTGCTGACATGATTGATTTCCGCTGCCTTAGGATTGCAAATATCCAGGGACAGGGGAGGGGGCCAGCGGCAAGTCCACTGCTGGCACTTGGCCGTGGTTTGTCCTCATGGATGAGGTACTGGGGCAGAGGCCATCTATTGCCCCCCCTGTCCTCATTGCCTCCATCCGTGAGGACACACCAGGGCCAAGTGCCGCAGTGGGTGAGCAGGAGAGTGAAGAGGAGGAGGAGGAGGAGGAGGAGGAGGAGGACCAGCCAGGGCCCAGGAGGAAGAGGAGGAGGGAGGATGACCTCCTTGACCTCATAAAGGAGGACATGAGAAGGCAAAATGAGGCAGAGGAGAGGAGGGAGCAGGAGGGGAAAGACAGGATGGAGAGGCTCTTCTCTCTCCTGGAAAAAGTAATAGAAAAATAAATATAAATCTATATAGATGTGTTTAATTTGATTTTATTTATGAACTGTGTTTATTTATGATTTTTCTTTATTTTTTATTTGATTGTGAAGATTTTGATGTTTTATGTTGTTATTAAATAAAAAATATTGTTCATTGTTACACGTCTATTCCATTTAGTATTTACAACTTCAGTACAATTTATAACAGGGTTAACAAACGGCATAAAGTGCTACTGTTCAGGAAGAACAAGGGATTAAATATTTTTTTATTATCAAGTGATGAAACATTTCACTATTTACAAAAAATACATCAGAAATAACTATTTACAGATTATTATTATTTTATTATTCTTTCTCTTGTGTGTTTTCCTTCTTTCTTTCTTTCTTGTGTGTTTTCCTTCTTTCTTCTCCTTTCCTTTATTCTTCTCCTTTCTTCTCTCTTATAATTTTGTCAGCTTTTTCACCGTCTTTTCGGTCGAGACGTCTTTCTCGTCTTATGGGCGGGAACAGCTGGTGACGCAACCAGGAAATGCCTCGAAGGCTAGACCGTCTCATTTCACAACGGTTGATGCGTCCTTCGGAAGTTCCTCAGAAGGATGCATCCTTCGAAGGCCGCAAAGGCCGCGTCCTTCGAGGATGCAGCCTCGCAGTTGGGTCCAAATTGAGACACAGCCAGTGTAGTGTTCCTAGAATTAGGGAGTACCCCTTTAAGAGACTGAGGAACTCAGGTTGTGTTTACGGTCGGAGTTAGTTGTTGCTACAGCGAGTGATGCTACTGTACAAGATGTTACTGTGAGAGTTTATTAAAGCTTCAAGTCCAACCATACGAAACAGTGAGGAGTTTCTACAATGGCGACGAGGATGCTGCGCAATTATTGTGAATGAATCCACGCAACGGAGTTACTTCCCACACACGACCGCTTTACCTGCTGAAGCACAGGAGAGCCACGGTGTTGCTAACGGACTCGTGAGTAAACGGCCGAGTGGAAAATAAATAAATAAATCCGGAAGGACCTCCGGGACACAGATAGACGGACTAAACTCCCATCTTGAAAACTCCGCTGGTTAGCATCACTCAGCACCACAGTCGAGAGGGACGTGCTAATGCTAAAAACGAAACAAAAGGCTAGCAACAAGATAGACAGAAAAACGAAACAACAACAACAACAATGGCTGGCGTGGGGGACTTCCGGTGGAGCGACAGAAGCGGATGGTCGCATAAATAATCCCTCCCGGTCGGTCGGAGTTTATTCCCCATTTGAAATACAACTACTCTGTAAATTTTGGCCTAACTAACGATGGAGGGGGAAAAAAACAAGAAGGGCAAGGGTAAACAACCAGAGAAAGTGGAGAAAGACGACATATTCGAGTCCGAAGAAGAGCACATGGACGAGGAACAGGTTGGCCGTAATGGCGGACAATGCGCTGAGCTAACAGCAGCTAACATTGCTATCATCCGTGCAGATTTGAAGTCCATGGTCTCAGAGGTGAAGTCTGAGCTGGGCATTTTCCGAGACAGTATCAGGGACGATTTGAAAAGGGAGTTAACTGACATAAGGGAAGAAATTCAACACAAGCTAGGCGAAGTGGCTACCGACCTTAAAGCTACAACGGAGAGGTTGTGCGAAGCAGAAAGCCGCATAGCCGACAATGAAGAGTGCTCTATGGACTTCAAAGAGGCGCTGAGTCGGTCATTGCAAGCCCAGGAAAGACTGCAACTGAAACTCACTGACTTAGAAGCACGTTCGAGGCGTAATAATATACGCATTTATGGCATCACAGAGGGAGCTGAGGAAAACAACATCCAACAATTTATTGTCAAAATGATCAAAGAAGAGTTACAGCCCCTCGCAGGTGTTGAGCTGGGCATACAGCGGTGTCACAGAGCGCTCGGCCCGAAACCCCCAAGAGAAGCACAACCCAGGTCGGTGATCGTTTACTTCCAAGAGTTTAAAACTAAAGAGCTGGTGCTGCATTCCGCATGGAAGAAGAGGGAGATCTACTACGGCGAAAGGAGGATTTATTTTGACCATGACTACCCCGCGGAAACACTGGTAAAGAGGAAGGCGTATGCACAGATCAGGAGACTTCTTCGAGAGAAGGGGATAAGGTTCCAGACACCGCCGCCAGCCAAGCTACGAGTCTTCTTCGACAGCGGACCGGTAACATACGAGAGTGCGGCGGCGGCGGAGGAGGATTTGAGGAAGAGAGGGTTTTCGCTTGAGCGCGAGAGCACAGCTGCATCCGGGCTCACGGAGAAGACACGGAAAAACACCTGGCAGCGCGCAGCCAAGACAGCCAGCACCATGGCCAGCACCCAGTCCCACCAAGAGAGGATCAAGGAAAGGCTGTGAAGCTTTCAACGGCCGTGAGAGATCCGGTGATAACGGAAAAGGGAGGTAACAGACTGAGTAACATAAGGACAGAGTCTCGTTAAAGAGGGTTTAAAAAAAAAAAAAAAAAACGAACGGAACGGAGGAATAATATTACTGCTGACAGGACCTATTGTTTTGTAATTGACTCTCCTTCCGCCCAATTAAGACTGAACCTCACCTATTTCTGTTTATTATCACTTATTAATACGCAGCTGCCAGCTCTTAATTTCAGTTTTTTATGTATAGCTGTGTGAGACTGTCTTTAACCCATAGAATGATTATGATAGACCGACATACACGGGAAAGAGACTGGTGTTTTGAAGAACTTAGTGCACAAATACACCCTTGAGCAGGGGCTTAGCAAGTTGCACTGAAGAGGGGGCTCTGGTGGATCACTAGACTACTCCCCCCACCTTAAGAAGTAGTTATATTACTTCAAAATGGAGGTTCACTTGAGTGTTTTCTTAATCAATGTTTCAAGTTTGTTTTATAGTTCAAAAACAGTTCAAGTTTGGTCACCAAAAGCATGTCATTCACTTACTTTTGCTAACTGTGAGATTAAATGCAATGTCAGGAATATAGGGTAGTTACCCTTAATGTAAATGGCCTACACAATCCGATAAAAAGGGGCAAGGTTATTGCAAAGATGAAGAGGGAGAAATTACATGTGATATTCTGGCAGGAGACTCATCTCAACCAGACTGAACATGAAAAGCTGAAAAAATATGGTTTTAAAAATACATTTTATTCAAGCTATAAAAACGGGAAAAAACGAGGGGTAGCAATCTTGATTCCTAATAGAGTGAGCTTCCAAATGGTTTCTGAAATTTGTGATAAAGAGGGTCGGTATGTAATAGTTAAGGGGTATCTTGAACAGAAAGAAGTTACACTAGTGAATGTATACATACCACCTGGCCAGGAAATTTCCTGTATCAGGGAAATTTTTAATTTGATTGCCACTGAAACCACTGGAGTTTTATTATGTGGGGGGGACTGGAACACCCAGCTACAATGTAAACTAGACTCCTCTAACACATTAAAGAGACCTGCTCCCAATGCTAGAGTAATAAAGAGTTTGTTGTCAGAGCTTGGGATGTTCGATGTATGGAGGAGGTTTAACCCATCAGCTAGACAGTACACATTTTACTCAGCAAGTCACAGAGTGCACTCAAGAATTGACTATTTTTTCACTAATAATTCGGACAGGCATAGAATCAGGGATTGTAGTATAGGGGTCCGGGATGTCTCAGACCACTCGCCTGTTTATCTAACCCTGCACCTAGACAACAAAAAGAAAAACACATTGTGGCGACTTAATACAAGTACCTTAAATGATATTACGTGCAAGAACTATGTACAGAAGGAATTTAAAGATTACATGGATAACAACAATAATGGGGAAGTATCGCCAAGTGTTTTGTGGGATGCAGCTAAATCAGTGATCAGAGGGAAGCTTATTGCCTACACAGCTCATAAGAAAAAGTAAAGTAAAAATCTGTCTGATCTACAAGAAAAGCTTCGAGTGTTGGAGAGTGAGCATGTAAAAGGGAAAGACCCCCTCACCCTAAATAAAATTAATACTATCAAAAAGGAACTAAATGGACTCTATGAAGAGGATCTAGCGAAAAAAGCTAAGTTTGTTAAGCAGAGGTATTATGAGAGCGGCCCTAGGGCCTTAAAACTCTTGTCATGGAGGCTAAGGAAGCAACAGGCAGAGAGCTCCATATTTGAAATTAGAGACCCGAGAACTAAAAAGACAAGCCACAAATTAGAGGAAATACAACAAATTTTTGAAAATTATTATAGAGAACTATACAGGGAACCAAATACAACTAGCCCTCAGGAAATAAATACATTTCTGGAATCACTAGATTTACCCTCCATAGGTGAAGAACAGAACAAAGCACTAATGGCAGATATCACAAAGGAAGAAATAGAAAAGGCAATTTCTAAGTTGAAGGCCAATAAAGCACCGGGAACAGACGGCTTCCCAGCCGAATGGTACAAGACCTTTAAAGAACAAATAGTACCGATACTCTTGGATTGCTTCAACCATACACTTAAAGAGGCTGAACCACCAAGAACATGGAGTGAAGCAATCATTTCAGTTATTCATAAGGAGGGTAAAGACAAGAAAGAGTGTAGTGCTTATAGGCCAATCTCTGTGCTGAACATTGATTATAAGTTGTATGCGTCAATACTGTCTAAAAGATTAGAACACATTATACCAGAACTAGTGGACCCAGATCAAACAGGCTTTGTGTGCGAGAGACAGACGCAAGACAATATCAGACGGGTGCTACATATACTTGACCACGTGACTAAAGGAAAAAACCAAGCTGTAGTACTCAGTCTAGATGCCGAAAAGGCGTTTGATTCGGTCCGCTGAGAGTACTTATATTTGACGCTGAGAAGATTTGGATTTAAAGAAGACTCTATTAGATGTTTTAAAACCCTGTATTTTTCCCCCAATGCCAGGATGAAAATGAACGGACATCAGTCACAACCTATTGAGCTGGAGCGAGGCTGCCGCCAAGGTTGTCCTCTCAGCCCAGCTCTTTTCGCCCTATTTATCGAACCCTTAGCACAGTCAATCAGGGATGACCCGGTAATAAAGGGAATAGTGGTCGGAGGCATGGAACAAAAGATTTGTTTATATGCAGATGACGTTTTATCGCTTATAACAGAGCCAGAGACTAGCATTCCTAGGCTGATGTCTACACTAAAAGAATTTGGGTCCTACTCTGGATATAAATTAAATGTGCAAAAAACCCAAATTTTAAGATATAATTATTCTCCTAAAAAAGATATACTGGACAGATTTGATCTTAATTGGAACTCAAAGGAGATAAAATATCTGGGGATCCGAATACCTAAAGATTTATCCAAAATATATGAAAGCAACTTTGGTCCAGTAAGTAAAAACATCAAGTCAGATATCGACAGATGGTCTCAATTGCCCCTAGACATGCACAATAGGATAGAAACAATAAAGATGAACCTACTTCCCCGACTCTTATATCTCTTTCAATCCCTCCCAGTAATGATTACACAAATGCAATTTAACGAATGGGATAAGTGGATCTCTAGATTCATATGGGCAGGTAGAAGACCAAGGATCCAATTCAAAACACTACAATTGACTAAAGAGAAAGGGGGCAGATCACTCCCATGCCTGATAGACTATTATAAGGCAGCGCAATTAAGACCACTAGCATGCTGCTGCAACCCAAATTATACAGCAAAATGGAAGGATTTGGAAATTTCACAATTAGATGTACCACTACAATCTATACTGGGCAGTAAAACACTGTATGAGCAGCATTCTAGTGGCTTGAACCAATGGTCTAAAGTTTGTCTTCGCATTTGGTTTAAGGAATGTAGGTCACCATCATTTGAAAGACAGTCCAAGTCACTGAGATGGGTTGCCTTTGACCCCGACTTCAAGCCGGCAAGGATTGACGGAAGGTTTATACATTGGTATAGAAGAGGAATCACCTCTTACTGCTCAATTACATCCAAGGGAGAATTTGATAGTTTTCAGAACATTTCGGACACATACGGGCTGGAAAAAATAGATTTCTTTAGGTATCTCCAAATTAGGTCTTATTATAACAATCAGGTAAAACCACTTGGGGAAAGTGAGACCAACTTAATTGACATATTTATTGACATGTACAAAAAAAAAGATACTAGGAAACTTGTCTCAAAGTTGTACTCCTGTATCCAATCTAATAAAATACACTCAACAGATAAGATTAGATTAAAATGGGAGAAAGAATCTCAAACTGTCATCACAGAAGAAGAGTGGTTGAATATTTGCTCTGTACAGTCAACCTCCACCAGTTCTGGTCTGTGGAGAGATTTCTGCTGGCGGAATCTGGTCAGATATTTCATAACCCCTAAGTTGAAATGTGTGCAAACAGGGGAGACGGCCAGGGGACTGTGTTGGAGGAACTGTGGTGAACAGCTAGCAGACCATTTTCACATATTTTGGGGCTGCCCAGCTATTCAGCCATACTGGCAAAAGATTACACAAGTAATACAAAACATTTTTGGTGATGGAATTAACAGTTCTTTTTCCACAATCTACCTGGGTAATATTGCACCCCACATATTGGGGCCAGACAAATATCTTTTAAAAATACTGTTAGCAGCCAGTAAAAAAACTATAACTCGAAGTTGGCTGCAGGCCACACCTCCGGCAGAGTCCGACTGGATCAACATTGTGACCAACATTCAGAACATGGAACGAATGACTTTTTCGCTAAATCTACAGTTTGAGAAATATCTGCACTTTTGGGAAAAATGGATTGTGTATATGTCCACAAGAGATGCTCACTGAGCCGTCATTGTATCTGTAACTCCAGTATAATGTATAATGCCTGAATGGATGTATAGGTGACCAACTGTTTGTTCTATGTATTTCTGTATATTGTCTATGTTCTTTCTATAAAAATAAAGTACAAAAAAAAAAAAACAATGGCTGGCGTGGCTGAATTACCCTCATTCCCCCTCTTTGACGTAAATGCAGAACCAGCCTCACTTTCCCAAAAATGGATAAAGAGATTTGAAACATTTCTCACTGCAGCTGCCATAACTGATAGTACTACGCTGGAGAACAAGTGCAGGACATCTTTGAGACTTTTCCTGAAAAAGGACAACCAGATGACTTTGATAAGGCAGTACAGTTACTCACCGAATACTTCAGCCCAAGTCATAATGTGGAATATGAAATCTACATATTTCGACAATCAAAACAAAACCCAGGTGAAACTGTTGATGCATTTCACACCAGACTGAGACAGTTAGCTCAGAATTGTGAATTTGCTAATGTGGACAAAGAAATAAAATCTCAAATAATACTCAGCTGCACGTCATCACGTCTCAGGAGAAGGGCACTGAGGGACCCAGACATAAACCTTAAAGGACTTTTGGATCTTGCCAGAGCTTTTGAAACATCAGAACTTCAGGCCTCTGGCATGGAAAACAAACATGAAACGGGACAGGTCGCAGCCATGTCCAACACAAGAAACAAAACATGGACCTCTGGACCCCAAACAGCGAACACAGAACAGCGAAATCAGCCAAAGATGAAATGCAGGAACTGCGGAGGTACGTTCCCTCATCAGGGTGGTCAGTCGGCATGTCCAGCGAAACGTGTCCAGTGTCGAGCATGTGGGAAATTCAACCACTACGCCCGCTGCTGTCTCTCTGAGCCCAACAAAAAGGTAAAACAAAACCAATATGGACAGAAAATGAAACCAACACAAAGCACACAAAAGATGACATGGCCTAACCGACGCAGACAAGTTAAAACCATTCTCACAAACGATGCTGAAACTGCCCCCATCAGTCATCTAGCTGCTACTGACTCAAGCACAGATGAGGAGTATGTTTTCATCACAAAAGATGCAGAGGGCAGAGAACCACCAGTGAGGTCAGTCATGATAGCTGGTGAAAGTATTGATGTTCTTGTTGATTCAGGAGCCTCAGCTAACCTCCTGGATGGAAAAGCTTACAGCATGTTGAGACCCAAACTCAAACTCGAGCAGTCAAGCAAAAGAATTTATCCTTATGGTGCAAAAACTCCTCTCTCCCTCCGTGGCAAAGCCACCGCAACAGTCTCTGCTAATGGACACGTGACCCAGGCAACATTCTACGTCGTTGAAGGAAGCTACGGCTCACTGCTAGGCCACGACACTGCAACTACACTGGGACTCATACATGTGGTACACTGCACTCAGGTGATTTCACAGGACCTGTCTAAAGCAGACCAGCTGCTCCTGCAATATCCAAGTCTCACCTCAGGCATAGGGAAGCTGAAAAACTTCCAAGTCAAACTGCACATTGACCAAAGCGTGCGACCAATTGTCCAGCCCCATCGTCGCATTCCCTTTCACATGAGGAAAAAAGTAGAGGAGGAGCTACAATGCTTGGAGGACCAAGGCATTATTGAAAAAGTAGAGGGTCCAACACCATGGGTGTCACCCATCGTGGCATCACCGAAACCAAAAAACCCAGAGAAGATACGCCTCTGCATAGACATGCGCCTGCCCAATACAGCTGTGCAAAGAGACAGACACATATCACCTACTGTGGATGACATTGTGCATGATCTCAACGGTGCGACCATGTTCTCAAAACTGGACCTCAACGCAGGTTATCATCAACTGGAACTAGCACCTGAATCCAGATACATCACTACATTCTCAACACATATTGGACTGAGACGGTACACACGACTCATCTTTGGAATTTCTTCCGCAGCAGAAGTTTTCCAACACGCAATCCAAAATGTGCTCCACGGAATACAAGGAGTCAGAAATTTCAGTGATGATATCATAATTTTTGGCACCACCCCTGCAGAGCATGACCGTTCCCTGGAGGAAGTTTTGAAGCGTCTCCATGACAACAATCTCACGATCAACAGGGACAAATGTGAGTTCCACAAAACATCTCTGGAGTTTTACGGCTACGTCTTCTCCAAAAATGGTATCTCAGCTGACCCTAAGAAAATAGACGCTATCACACACAGTTCACTCCCACAGAACCCAAGTGAAGTCCGCGGCCTACTGGGGATGGCCAACTACAGCGCTCGTTTCATCCTGGACTTCTCCTCCATCACCCAGCCACTACGCGAGCTCACAAGGAAGGATACAGAGTGGTCATGGAAAACAGAACACACAGAGGCCCTCAACCGACTGAAAGACAGGTTGGTCAGCAATCCAGTCATGAGCTACTTTCACCCTGACAGACAGACAAACGTCATCGTGGACGCCAGTCCAGTTGGTCTTGGCGCTATCCTGGCGCAGACTGACAAAAAGGAAAACAAGTCATACATTGTAGCTTATGCGAGCAGGGCTCTGACCCCGGTGGAGCAGCGATACTCCCAGACGGAACGAGAGGCGCTGGCTATCGTTTGGAGTTGCGAGCATTTCCATCTTTATCTGTACGGAGCTGAATTCAACATGATCACAGACCACAAACCGTTAGAGCTCATCTTCAACAACCCAAAGTCCAAGCCTCCTGCGCGGATAGAAAGATGGGCCCTCAGACTGCAACCTTACAAATTCAATGTGATCCACAAAGCTGGAAAATCAAACCCGGCAGACTACATGTCTCGCCATCCACAAACACTCCACACACCCAGCATCACAGATGATGTTGACACTGAGATGCATGTCTCCTTCATTGCAGCGCATGCAATACCCAAAGCAATGACTCTGGAAGAAGTAAAGAGAGAGACATTAGGAGATCCACTGCTGCAACATATTGTCAAAGTGATTCACTCAGGAAACTGGAACAGCCCGCATGACAATGTCACACAATTTGATCCGTCAATCCTGAGAACATTTTACAACATCAGAGAAGAGCTTACAACTCTGCAAGGAGGCAGCCTCGTTCTCAGGGGCAGCAGACTTGTTATGCCCCAGACCCTGCAATCCAGAGCACTTGCACTTGCTCACGAAGGGCATCAAGGCATCGTCAAAACTAAGCAGCTGCTACGAGAGAAAGTCTGGTTTCCAGGAATAGACAAACAGGCTGAAGAACTGATATCCCGCTGCATTCCTTGTCAATCATCCACGCCCAAAACTGAGCATCAGCCACTACAAATGTCAGAACTTCCACATGGACCTTGGAAAAATGTTTCAGTGGATTTCTGTGGACCCTTCCCTTCAGGTGACTACCTGTTAGTCATCTTGGATGAATATTCAAGATTCCCCTTTGTCGAGATTATGCAATCTACATCAGCATGCAAACTCATCCCTGTCATGGACAATTCTTTTCAACTGCAGGCATACCAGAAGTGGTGAAAAGTGATAACGGCCCTCCATTCTCAAGCAAAGACTTTTCAGATTTTGCAAGGTACCTCGGCTTCCACCACAGAAAGATCACCCCCTACTGGCCACAGGCCAACGCTGAAGTCGAAAGGTTTAACAGGACTCTGACCAAAGCAATACACACAGCTGCGGTGGAAGGCAAGCCGTGGAAACAGGAGCTATACAAGTTCCTCAGGAACTACTGTGCAACCCCTCATCACACCACCAACCGGCCTCCAGCTGAAATCTTCTATGGTCGACCCATAGCAATAAAGCTGCCATCCATCTCTCATCCTCCCGACGATGAAGCTCTCCGCATGACAGATGGATTGAGGAAAGACAAGATGAAGCATTATGCAGACAAAAGGAGGAACGCATCACACTCTGAACTCAAGGAGGGTGATGTTGTCCTAATACAACAGAGGAAAACAGGAAAACTTGTAACACCATTCAACCCTAACCCATACAAAGTCATCACAGTGAAAGGAACAATGGTCACGGCACAGAGACATGAGCACAAAATAACAAGGCACAGATCACACTTCAAACTGCTGAAACACAAACCGGAAGTCCCGCTCACAACAGAAAACACTGACAACAGTGATGATGACAGTGTTAGCGGACACACAGGTAATCCTGAACATGTTGACCCTGAAGCCAGGAGGAGATACCCTGTGAGGGTAAACAGACGACCTCCTCAAAGACTTTTGACTGAACTGTAGCAAAAAGGCTATGAAGAGTGATGAGACTTTGATAAGTTCCCACTACAGCCTCTCATCACAGTTATGTTTATGTTGCTGATTCAACAATTGTACTGTAACATGGTTTCAGAATTGCATAGAGATATTACTCTCAGTTATTCATTTAATGTTATATATATCTGAGTTTGAATTAATGACACAGGACTGAATCACAGCTACTCCTAGAAACAAACATTTTAAGTTTTGGTAGTGTTATTTGTTTATTAAGTCCTGTCAGACTAAGTAAAGCTAAACCCAAGGAAAGACATTTCATTTGAAAGAAAAGGAGGGATGTAGTGTTCCTAGAATTAGGGAGTACCCCTTTAAGAGACTGAGGAAGTCAGGCTGTGTTTACGGTCGGAGTTAGTTGTAAAACGAAACAGTGAGGACATTGAGTTTCTACAGACAGCTGAGTAGGGGAGTTCGTCGTGTCGATCAGCCCTGTATCAAGAGGGGAGGCCAGACACCTCCTTTAGGTAGCGAGGGACCGGGGAGTAACCGTGCCAATTATCTGTGCTCTCCTGCAGTGGCTATACCTGTGACGCCGACCACGCCAACCGACTCCACACCTGTCAGCTGAGCAGCCTGTTCTCCGGTGCCCGGCCCAGCTCCATTGCCTAGACCCCACGGGGGGGTCTCGTCACCAGACCGAGGCAGGATAAGTCCTGTATTTGAATGATTTCTATATAAACTTACTTGTAGTCTGAAAGTCTGAGTGTTATATGCTTTCCTGTCTTAAGCAAGCTTTTAATGAATTGACGTCAGCCTGCCAGCAGCCCTGTGAAGGGCGGCTCATTGTTCTTGCAGCGCTCTACCGCCCCCTAGCGTCAGGAGTGGGGTTCGACCCATTATGTTGTAGTGGTCCCTAAGGAGCCAGTTTGATTGTGAGCTCCCATTGTGTGTAGTGCGATACCTGTTGCAGTTGCTGTGCAGTGATTTGTGTGCAGTGTCCCTTTTTGGGTGTGTTCTCTTGTGTGCAGTGTTGGTGTCGTCCGGATGGTGGAGTACCTGCCTGACCTGCTGGAGCTGCCCTCAATGGCCTGCCGGGTGCAGACGTCCCTAACCTGAAAATTAATTGGAAATAAAGATTTGTCTATTTTTATACATATCTGTCTGTGGTGGGTGCTCTCTGACCTCTATTACCGGACCCAACCGGGTTACCAAAGTTGGTGGCAGCTTGACGCTACTCTGAACATCTTAAATACACAAAAAGTATTACAATATTGTTGTATTTAACAACATTGTTAAAACTGTTATTTTTTCTTGCACCAGTTTCTATGCAAGTAAGAGTTGTTGTAAAAACCAATGCAAATTGCCACAAGCAGTTAGGGTGGATATATTAGTGTGTTCTAACCCTAACACCCCTCCCCCCCCCTTCCCGTCTCTCAAGGTTTGAGTGATATCGAATTGATATTTAATGATATCAAGGGCGAAATCTTCAAATAATTCTCAGATACTTCAAATTTAAAATGTCCTGACAGCTCTGATGGAGCTCAGGGTTCATCTATAAATTCTGCTTTATTATAAACAATCCCACCATCTAAACCTGAGTCTGTGCGTAACAGCTGATCTATGTAGATGTGCAGCAGAACACAGAAGATTAGCCGTCAGATCAGTTACTGCTGTATGAAGCTGCAGCCAGCTGTGTTTTACTGAGCTGCAGATTAGCACAGAATTTTATGTGGGTAGAAATACAACGGAGCAGATTGCGAGTGCAAATATTGCACAATTCATGTTGCTGTAACATTCTCAAGAAGTCCTCTGATGAAACACTGCCTGGCCCGCTGGATGTGTGAAGTCTTTCTTTCTCAATTTTATCTGACTTATTCAGTATTGAACATGGTTGGCAACCAGTGACACACTGTTAGGTCAACATATTACACATAGACACAGTCATATCGGTGGAGAGCAGTTATGTGTGCTACAAGTTGTCATAAACTCAAGCTCTCCTTTAACTCATCTTTGGGACAACCACAGTGTAACAAACATCTCTGACAATCTTTTTTTCTGTAATTACAGGGGAATACAACTTTTTTGTATCTCATGTATTTCATTACTGCCCAAGCCTGGAAAAGATATCATCTTAGACCCTGCTGACAATAAATTCAAACAGATGAATTATCGCAAAAAGAATTATATATTTCATGACTAAACTTTAGGAACAATCACACTGATAATACAACCCTTTAGTCATACGAGAACATTGATATGTTTTCGATATTGAAAAATTATAAAGTTGTATAAAAAAAATAAAATAAAAAAAAAGATACATTTTTCTATAAATATTTACACACTGTTGTTTTTTGTCCACTTCCTCACACTGGTTGGTCATCTTGAGCTTGGTGGGTTTTACAGTCCTTTCTGCCAGATGCCTGTTTTTAAACAGTTCAAACTACTGTTAAAAGTTATTGGGCAAGACCAAGTTCATACTTTCATCATGACAGTTCAGAAACTCCACAGCAACACACTCATGGTTCAAAAAATTAGCTGCAAGTTGGTCTTATGTCAATGAGATAATGTATGTAATGTAATGTCATGAGGACGAGATGATAATCTCCTCATCAAATCTGAACAAGGCTTCCTCTGTAATGGTGAACAGCACAGAGTTGGATCAGGTTAAAACTGAGCATAATGACAAAGAGTTTCTGCTCATCTCCTTTTGTTACCAAAGCTGATGTTGGAGTTAGGGATGGGGACCCTGGTGGGCTGGTTGTTCTTGGAGAAGGCGCACCTACAGCAGAACACACAGCAGTTAGACTGAACCACAGCACATCCTGCTCACACAACACACACATGTACAGTATGATGACACAGTGCAGGGCTGGAGTGGACATTTGTGTGTGTGCTGGATATTCATGGTGAAGCCAGTTCTTCTCACCTGTGGTACTGCATGACAGAGTTGTAATCGTAGGGAGTGCCCGGGTTAAGAGTGGCAATCTTCCTAAAGTTGTGCTCCATTCCTAAAAGAAACAGAAAAGAAAAGTGCATCTGTGTTACTTTGGAATTCAGAAAGGAGTCCAGTTGCTGCAGAGCTATAAACTTCAGTGTCGAGAGTTTTATATTCAGAAAACCACATTTAAACAATGATCATCTTCTTCATGTAAGTGTTGTGCCATCATGTACTGATCGGGATCTTTTTGTCCACCAGGAGGCACCAAGAAGTCACCATACTTACAGACTTAGTTCCATCTTATTTTTTGAACCATAAGTGCATTGTTGTGGATTTTCTGAACTTAACAGTCATGATAAAAGTATGAACTTGGGAAACTTGGTCTTGCCCAATAACTTTTAATACTAGTTTGAATCGTCTTAAAACAAACATCTGGCAGAAAGGATTGCATCAAACAACATCAGCACAGTATAAAAATCTCCACTAAGAAAATGTTCTGCAGTTCTGTATATGTTAGCAAAAGACATTTCATCATGCTCAGCATCTTTAGCATGCTAGCATGTTAACATTTGCTATTTAGAAAGAGTTGTAAGTTACAACAAGTTAAAATTGACAATAATAGTATAAACAGTGATAAATTATAACTATCAGCCAGTGGCGTAGGCAGAATTTTTATCTTGGGTGGGCCAGTACAAAATTGGATGGGCCATCTTTTCTCAGACAAAAGGACAGTGCATTTAATTTACAGCGCACAGCACTGTTAACCACTTTATTGCACAAAGTTGGCAACTAAACATGAACCAAACAGCAGGGAACACTTAAACATACATCAGGCTTAAATCTTAAGTACTAGGCACAGTTCACCAATCAGTAATAAAAAAAATCTACTAACTGGCTACAAGACACTGTTATCTAAAGCAAAACAATCTCTTCACATTACAGGCAAATATGAAGCAGTGCTAACAACAGGCCTACCTTTGTTGCTTTCATGGCCTACCAAAACACTTAAACATACTGTATCACACAAAATTCATCAGGCTTAAATCTTAAGTGCCATTGGCCGCTCACAGATCAACAGTTTAAAAAAAAAAATGAAAACACCCAGCTAAACATCACTTGAATTACGAAATAACACACTCCTTAATTTCTACCAAACCCATCACATCTAATGAATTCTGGTAGGGCTATTAATGAAAAAAGAGCAACTCGCACTCTAACATTGTAGCCTATTAACAGCATGTGGCTACTACAAAACACATGTTATTTAAAGCAAAGCAATCTCTTCACATCACAGGCAAAATGAAGCAGTGCTATAACAACAGGTCTACCTTTGTTGTTTTCATGGCCTGCAAAACAATTAAACAAACTGTCAGACTTAAATCTTAAGCACCATGGACAGCTCACCGATCAGCAGTAAAAAAAAAAAAAAGAAAAGAAAAGAAAAAAGAATGAAACACTCAGCTATCACAGGCAAATATGAAGCAGGCCTATCTTTGTTGTTTTCATAGCCTACAAAACAAGGCGCAAACGCCTGGGTCTTGCATTGAATATAGAGATGATCTCGTCATAGTCCAAAGTGTCACAGAGTTCCTTTTCAAAGGACAAAATTGACAGGTTGTTGAGACGGGTGGTACTCATGGATGCTCTGAGGTGCGTTTTAATCCGACCTGCAGTGGAGAACAGTCTCTCAACGCTACAAGACGTCATGGGAAGTGTGATGATGACTCGCAGTAGTTTATTGAGGTTAGGGAAAATGTCAGGAGTACATATGTCCAACACTTCCATGAGGGATGGACATTCCAGCCCGTTGGCAACTTTCCGGGGCAATTGCTCAATGAACACCATTAATTCAGCATCCTCAACTGAGATGTGGTAGTGATCACATGTGGTGCGCATTGACTCTGTCTGAGCAAATGTCTTTGAGTGTGGGAGAAACGTGGCTGCTGTCCTCATGATCCCATACTGGTCCTCTTGGAAACGAGTGTTCAACTCTGTCAGTTCTCTGTCTAGGATATCGTTCCAGAGGTGTCGCAGGTCATCATCATTTTTGACACTCGTTGCTTTTCCCAGGCTTGTCGTGACCACAGATTCCGTGAGCCTCGCAGGAAGTCTCCTTTTTCTGTTCCCAGCAGTTACGTCCCAGCTCGTGATGTCGTATTTGCTCATCAACTCTCCAGTCAGCTTCATCACCGCTTCATACCCACATTTTGAATCATTTCTGAATTGAGCAAAGTTCTCTTTTAGTCCCTCAATGAGGTCGATGCATTCAGTGACACAAAGTGTCGGGCTTTGTAATCCCCTTGTAGCGAAGTCACTCGTCTGAAATAATTTCCCGAACGTGACGAGGAGGAATAAAAACTTTTTTGTTTGTATTTGCAGGAGCAGGGACCGTGCCTCGGCCTGCGTCTGGCCGCTGCTGCCGCTGCCTTCACTGTATTCTGCTAAGACTTCCAATATGACGTCCAGCAGACTTAAAATTTTGCTTACTGCCCCAGACCTGGAACTCCAGCGCGTGTCCATGGAGCGCTGGAGTTCCAGGCACTGGCGGTCAGGATGGAGCTCCTTCTGCACCTCAACGAACCGAGCGTGTCTGCTGCTGCCTGTCATGAAACTATGTATATTGTTCACTGTATCAAAAAATGCGCTGACATGTCCGGACACCTTTGATGCTGCACATAGCACCAAATTCAGTCTGTGAGAATTACAGTGGACATACACAGCCTGAGGAAACGTTTGTTTTAAAATAACATGCACACCTCCCTTGTTTCCTGACATAACGGAGGCCCCGTCGAAACTGAAGCCAACACACAGAGATGGGTCAAGTTGTAGTGGTTCAATCACCTGCAGTATTTTCTCTGCAATAGCAACTGCGCTCATGTCATTTGTGTCCACAAATCCAATTGCCCGTTCTTTTATTTTTCCTCCGTTAATGTATCTCACACAAACAGCTACAAGTTCACGTTTTGACTCATCCTTGTATTCATCTGCCATGAGGGCGTAATAGGTGCCCGGTTCACGTATTTCTGCTTTGATCTTGCGCAACAACAAAGAAGCAGCTGACTCGAGCAGCTCATTTTGAACATCGGGGCTCATCAAAGTTCCGTTTCTGGGCAGCTGCTCCAGACGACTTTGGATCTGTGGGTCATATTTGCACATGAACTTGAACAGCTCAAGGAAGTTTCCTCTATTAAGCGCATCCGCATCCTCCCTGTGACCTCTTAGGGAGATGTCCTGCTTGGCACAAAACAGTACAATATCCAAAACGACTTTTAGATGGTCTCGATTCCTCTCAATGAACAAAGAGTCCATGGCATCACGGTTCATTTGGTTTAGCACATTTCCCCGGCCTGAACTTTGATTAGCCCAGTAGCTTTGAAATTTCTCATGTGAAAGGGAGTGAGGTTTGCTCCTCTGGTGCTTGTCGCATGCCTGACGCAGATGTTTCCAGTCTACAAACCCTTCTCTGACAAATGGGCCGTCAGCTCCGCCGGCAAAATGTCTGCACATTTTACAGAAAATCGCGTTCGCTTTTACACTGTATTCCAACCAAGAAAACTCTCCATACCACTTGGATGAGAAACACTGTGATTTTCCATTTTTAACTGTGCAGGGAAATTCCTTCAGTTGTGGCTGTGAAGGTGGTTCCTCAATAGCTGATAAATCAGTGGGCAAAGCCACGTCAGGCTGGCCGGGAGAGAGCGCTGGTGGTGGGGAGCAGGCGACCGGGGTTGGTGGGCTAACCGTATTGCAGGTAGAAGAGTCTGTAAAACCGGGCTCTGTGGGCTCGACTGTTGGAGGCAGTGGTGTGTCATCTTCTTCGAGTCTGGGTCGTTTAAAATATGACATTAAAGTACTTTGTTTCATCATTTTCCTAGCCGTCGACTGGAGTCAAAAGTCCGCTGGCTAACTGTGTTGCTAGGCTTTTTGCCCCGCTCGCTGCACGTCTCACGCGTAACTGTTACCATGGCAACGACAGCGAGACGCGAGTAGTGCTCTGGGGTCCAATATCTTTTTTTCTTCTTCTTTTTTTTTTAGAAAGAAAGAAACATATATAGGATATATACTGTAGAATAAGTCGAATTAAAATTCCCTGATGAGCATAATTGGTCTCTTTCAAAAATGTTTTTTTTTTTTTTTTTAATTCCTCAAACGTGGATGGGCGGGCCAGTGATTCATGTGGGCGGCACTGGCCCGGCCAGGCCCACTCCTGCCTACGCGCCAGCTATCAGCTACATATTATATTATAATGCTACTGTTAAGAAAGTTTTTGACATTTTGTTTCATATATTTTGCTTAATATATACATTTTCATAATTATATGTATACTTTATGTCAATTTTAAAATAAATGGGGGGGGGGGGGGCTCCCTGACTATTTATGCTTAGGGCCCCCAAAAGCTTAGCAGCGGCCCTGTTGCCGGGTGCCGATCATAGGTCTTGAGATTCAGTCGATGTAATTGTTCTCTTAACGGCCACAGAGTTGAATTGATGTGTGTCTGTCACCACCTTGTGTAGCATTCAGCCCCGGCTGAATGACCGTCATGACTCTTTAACTGATGGTTCATTGTGTTTATTTTCACGAACCTTGTACACTTTTGAACACACCGCAAGAGCTAGTTACGAAAGAGGACAAAAATAACATAATTATCTTTCTTTATAACGATGAACTTATCATATCATAGCCTTACAAGATTCACCCAAATGAAATTATGTATTAACTGTTACAATTACTTTTGGACCCATTTTAACCTAAAGACAACCTCTAATAGAGCGCTGTATGTACAATCACATTTACCTTGAAATTTTCATTTGTCATTTTGTGTCAAATATGCAGTTTTAACCATATATTTTAAAGCTAATATAAAAACACAAAAGATATCTTTGCATTAATAAACAAATCAATGAAATAACTGGCTTTATCTTCTTTAATCTAAACCGATAAGATGCTAATTGGCATTCCTGCTAGCTAAAACACATAATCATAAAACTGCATCAAACTATGACAGTCACCACAATTTGAGCTAGACATTAAACATGACATGAAAGAAATGACCACAAACCTTGTTCCTTTATCAGCCAGGTGCTAATTAAACATTATCTGTTTTCCTCCCGTCAGGTAGACACACTTTCAACTATACAGACACACTGACGATACAAACTCCAGATGCCCTTTTTCCGGTGAGACACTTTCAAAATAAAAGCACCAAATTCAACGTCTGTTATAATTGAGGAAATAATTAATAACTTTCACTGGCTGTTTTTAGTAAACCAGACTCAGGTTGGTTGCTGCTGATCTCATCTACTCGCTGTACTAGTCCCATGGCTATTGCTACTGGTCTGCTGAGTAGGTTATTCACTGTTGCTCCTCTGATGACATGGATCCTGAAGGTGTATAGTCTGCTTTTACAGCTGGTCTGCGTTATAAACTGCCCTATACAGTTCGACACGCCCCCTGGACCACTCAGTACTTTCTTTGCTTTCTGTAAGCTTCTCTTGGGTTTGAGGGTTTTTAAACACAGTTTCACTGATAACACTGCAATCAGCCCCAGTGTCAATTTTAAAGTCAACTGGTCTGTTATCAACGTTGAATATCACTGTCCATCTTTTGTCATCATCATCATCATGTGTGTCATTAACTGAGCCTAGATAATATTGTTCATGTGTCTCAGCCTCTGTGACTTCATTCACTAGTTTACTTTTACACACTCTTTCCCAGTGTCCACGTTTCCCACATTTGTTGCATGTAGACTTCATTGCTGGGCATTTGTCCTTTTGGCTATGTGGTCCGTCTCTGTGTTTACCTTTCTGCTGTGTTTGCCATTTTGGCTTTGCTCTTTGGTGTGCGACCTCCTGTACCACGCAGGACCGCTCACCTTGCTCATTCACCTGAGCTTTCACCTCCTCGGATTGCCGCACCTCCTGTATTGTCATCTCCAGGGTGAGGTTTGGCATTAACTGCAGTCTCTGTGACAAATCCTTGACCAGGATGCCCACCACGATCTGGTCTATTATGTTTTGTCCCAAAATCGCAGTGCTCTGAGAGTCCATACAGTGCACAAATTAATGTCTCAGCACACTCCTCCGCGCGCTACCCTCGCTGGTTGTAACAGGCGCGTTCATGAATAATGTTACGCCTTGGGATGAAGTATGAGTCGAATTTAGCTAAAACAACATCATACTGTGACTCGTCTTCCCCGTCTCCATAAGTGAAAGAACTGAGGATATTCTCTGCCTCCTTCCTGAGTTCATACACCTGTTTGCTTACTTGAACTGGTCCTTCCTTTTTGTCCAGTTTCGTGGCCGTTCTGTAATGTGTGAACCTCTTTTTCCAGTTGGGCCATTCCGCGGGTCTTTCAAAGCTAAAGCTCTCTGGTGGGTGAAACTTTGCCATCTTCGTCAGACGTTTCCATTCATCCCCGGCCACTTCTGACACCATGTAATGATTTATAATCATCGACAAGTGTTCAATCTTTGTAACAACTCTTGTTTATTCAGCCAAACTGCAGCAGACATCCAGTACACACATGTATCAAAAATACTCTGACTCTTTAACGGCTTATCCGACGTAATGTTTGTTTGTAAAGTTTGTTTCGTGGTCATGTCATGAACAACGTCACTCCTTCCACATACTGTGTATCTCTGTAGCTGGTGGGGACTGTGGTGTACAGGTGTAACATGTGGACATAAATGCTGGAACAACACTTGGTCATGTTTATCTTTCCAGTGTCAGAAATCTTAACAGGTAAGTATCTCAATTAGATCAAACAGAAACAGGCTGACATGATATGCTGTATCTGAAAGCATTTTTATTCATTATTAATGTTCAATGAAGTGCAGAAGCAGTTATACACATACAGTAAGTGTAAACTTGTGCTGTTGTCTTTGGACAGTTGCATTGTCTATACTTTTAAAGCTAATGAAATCAGTATCATATTTAGCTGAATTTAATCAGATTCTAAATTTCATTAAGCACATTACAAATCACAAGATGTATTACTGGCGTTGCTTGTAGATGAGAAGCTGCATGGTTTGCCTCCTGTTGAAAAGACAATTGAAAATGTTAAAAATAATTACACATAGAGTGCATGCAAGTGCGCGAACACACACACACACACACACTGTGGCATATACATGCAGTAAAACATTAAAGTGATCTGGGTACAGGTCTATCATTTAATAAAATACAGTATATCTACATATTACAGCAGATTTTTAAATAGAAAATGAGTCAACAAATACAAACTAACAATAAAACGAAACAGTTATTAGTAAAGTAAAAATAGAAACCTCCAATTCACCACAAAATATTATACAGTACGTAGTTTAAATCACATAGATGATGGTGTCCACAGAAACTTACTTTAATTTCTAGAGGAATTGGTTCCTTTGCACAGGTTCCACATCAGGTTGGGAAGCAGCTTGATCTAAAATGAATTAAAAAAGCAGACAATTCTGAAAAAGTTGCTTCATTTCTTATTTCAACTGCTGTAAAGTGAACGAAGATCATACACCCCACCCCCAAACCCACCCACCCCCCAGGTCATGCTCCCTCTGCCCACTCCCAAAAAGAAAGATCTTCCGCTCTGTAACAGCTCAAAACAGATTGGTAAATGGCTAAACCAAATTAGGCAGGACATTGAGATGGAATACAGTAAGCAGAGAGGGGAGATTAGGCCATGGCTACTATCCCGACGTTGATGAAGGTTGCCCATAAACTGATTTTTTTAACGTGAGCACCATGCATGCCGGCTACAGACTTCTCTAGTTTAGCTATGTCAATAGCTGTATTAACTCAGTATTGGTAGGACAGGTCGTGGGGAGATTTCCATCTCTGTGCAATAAATTTCTTGGCTGCAGTGAGGCCTACCAGGAACCAGCGCTGGTGCATTAAAGAAAGGTCTAGGCCATTAAAATCATTTAGCAAGAGAACTGTTGGGGAGCAGGCGATGGTACGCTTCAGTACTATGGACATCTTGTTGGACACCATAGTCCAAAAGTCTCTCACCCCAGGGCATTCCCAGACTATATGGACAAATGTTCCTGTAGAACCTAAAGAACATAACTGGCAGATGGGAGCTGGATTAATTTTCATAAGAAATAGTTTCCAAGGAGTGCAGTAAAGTCTGTGTATGAAGTTATAATGAATCATTTGATGGTTAGGATTACAGGATGATAGGACTACCCTTGACCTGACTATGGACCAATTGATTGTATTAGGTGTGATTGAGAAATCATGGCTCCAGTGACAATCCACTTGCAGGGGTTTTTTCTGCACGTTTCATGATGTGAGTATAAAGAGAGGAGACCAAGCCTTGGGTAGCTATGAATTGGGCATCTGACATGATGTCGGAAAAGGGTATTGATCCCTTTATTGCTCCATTGAGGAAAGGAAATCGGGTGACCACCCAAGCAAAGGGCAAAATTATTAAGTAAAGGAAGGTGGGGATGGAATTTCAGTTGATTGCCAGAATGTGATTCCACGGTTCTCCATGTGGCAACAAGATGTGATATTATAGATCCAAATTTGGATTTACAGGTTTTTAGAGGGATGTTAGAGTAAATTAAATCCTGAAGCCTATGTGGTTTTACTGCTACTATGATTTTCCTCCAAAGAATGCCAAGCTACTTGTGCCCCCGGATTTAACCAAGTATGAAGAGGTCGAAGCGTTGAAGACCAGAAATAAAACTGGAAGTTTGGAAACCCAAGGCCACCAGAAAGTTTTTGCCCCTGCAAGACGGACATTGTAATCCAAGGACATTTCCCCTTCCAAACATACCAATTTTATATTTTTTATATAATTTCATCGTTCAAAGTTTATTGTATGTCCATTTACTAGTCTGTCCATTTTGTCAGCAGGGTGATAGATACAGTAGTATGATGAGAGAGTAGTGTTGGTAGGTGGTAGGCTAGTGGGTAGCCAGGTTAGAAGGTAGGAAGGATGAAGATGAGAAGAAACAAGAGCAGGTCGATAGTTCAGAGGGAATAGTAGTAACAGGCTTCATGGGTCAAAAGATACATACTGCAGCG
Source organism: Scomber japonicus (assembly GCF_027409825.1). Lineage (NCBI taxonomy): Eukaryota > Metazoa > Chordata > Actinopteri > Scombriformes > Scombridae > Scomber > Scomber japonicus. The sequence continues at coordinate 5,047,834 of NC_070578.1, forward strand.
ATAAAGACGGTTCACCCGAAGGATGTCGTTGGGACTCATCTTGGTGGCCTTGCCAATGGGCACGTTGGGGTCGGGGATGGGAATCATGGTTGGTTTCCCATTCTTGGAGAAATAATCACTGGGGTGAAAACAGGCAGTAGTGAACAGGAGTTTAAAATGTAAACTTGTAACCATTCTGTTTTCACAACTGCTTAAATCTTGTTCAACAGGAACCACTAGTTCTTCCTGCAGACCTGAGTGGCCACTGGTGTACAGTATGGGAGAATTAAAGCTGCATTAAGAATGTTTCACCACCTGGGGGCAGAAAAACTCAACAACAACCTGAAAACATAATAATGTAATGTAGTCTGACATATCACTTTATGAGGTTGTTCTGGCTAACATGTCTAGATGTACATCTAGCAGACACACAGACTACAATTAGCATTCATTTGGATAGATGCTGTATCCACTTGATTTATGTAAGTCCAATATTCTCTTTTCTTGAAGAGGCTTCAAACACTCTGATAGACAAATCAAAGGAGTAGCTTCCAAATTTATAATGATTTTAGTACAACATTCCTGACCACTGCATTTAGAAAAAAGGAAGATACTGAAGTAAATGATTGTAAGTATAAAAGAAGGGTTTGTCATGTTATAATAACATGATTTAACTTTTGCTTAAGTATACTGATCAAGGAGTAAACTATGAGAGCTACCTTTCATACTGCATGACAGAGTTGTAGTCATAGGGAGTGCCAAGGTTCCTTGTCTTGACCTTTTCAAATTGGTCCTCTTCTCCTGCGAAAGAATCACACAAGTCAGATTTGGTCTGTTCCATTACAGTTTGTCAGTATAATGTATGAAAAGTGCAGTAAGTGAAAAGCATGAACAGCATATGCAGGAAACTACATATGTCACTATTTCTGTACCAATGGTTGCTCATTCAAGAGGTCTTGATAAACATGATTCACACCCTGAGTTACTTTATAACTGCTGAAATGAAATGATGAAGTCCAGTCATTTATTAGTAAGTGTTAAGGGTCAGATGTATATTAATACATCCAGTGACGTGCGGTGAGGTTCATGTCTGGTGAGGCACTGACTTCATCACAATCAGATTTACAAACATATGAACCCTACAGAGTAGCTTATTCACCATTTGATTTGATCTCCTGCTTCGCTTGAAAATCCAGTTTACAAAACTGTTTTAATTTTGCTATGTAATCCTCCATACTGAAAAAAGGCCAGACAAGAAGGGAAAAAAATGGATGACTTGCCAACTTGCTCACTGTAGTTGTAGCAAAGTCCTTCTAAGGCTCTCTTAAGTACACAATGTGTACCATTTATTATTTTTTTCATTTTTAAGTCTTTTTCCATGATAACAGGTGAGGCACGGCCTCACCTGCCTCCCCTGACCGCACGTCACTGAATACATCCTGATTTTTGATGTTGTTTTTGTTATTTCAAAAGTAATATTGAAGTCATAGTTTATTCTATATAATGGATAATGACTTTTTCAAATTTTTGATGAAGACTGTGATGATTCACCATCTTCGATATTTTCCCAGATGATTTTAATGTGTTCGTCCCTGTCAGACCGACTCTGTTCATGCTCGAAGCCCAGGGCATGGAGCAGCTCATGTTGGATGGTGTTGCGATAAATGCACCCAGAAATATCCAGCGACACTGTCTGCTTCCCACCCTGACGCCCGAGATATGAGTAACACCTGAAACAGAGCTGTAAATCAAACTGTAAAAGAGCCTTAATGTTTCCCCAAGAATATCCCACATTGTGTACTTTTGACCTGAGACACACCATGTCTGTTGCATTCAGGTGTGCTATAGTGCATGTGTGGTCCTTACCCCTCGTCAGAGCGGATGTCCAGAAAGTCCTTCTGTCTTTTGAAAGGGATGAAGCGGATGCAGGTAGACCGGGAAAATGACTCCAGACCTCGAATGATGGTCCTTTTGCGTTTGGGGGCTTGAAAGAAAGGGAAAAAAACAGGTATTATCAGTTTAGTCAGTTTTCTTATCTTAATCTTGATGGGCAACAAGTCAAAAAGTTTTAAAAGGTGACTGTGTAACTTTTTTCTGAACAGTAGCCACTGTAGCAAAAATGGGATGATTACTACTTATTACTAATTATTAGGACATTTTTAAAAGCTAATTTAAGACTTACCTTTGTAACCTAGTTTGTCTAAATTTTATTTAAAGGTTTTATTATATTCTGTTCTTTTATTTATCTTTTTTAAACGGTTTGGTTCATTTGTTTATTTAGCCTATTTATTGTATAATTTTAGTTATTTACATTATTATGTCATCGTATTAATGTTAACTTTTAAATTCTAGTGTGAGTTTAAAACTTATTCATTCATATTCAGTTCTTTTTATTTATTTGGTGTTATCCAGTCTCTGGTGATTCCTCACTGAAAATTGCTGAGAGTGGGATAGTGCTTCCTCAGTTTTCAGCGTGTATGTATTATGTGTGAGAAAAAGTGTGTATGTGTGTGTCTGTGTTTGTGTGTCTTTTGGTTTTGCTTCGGCTTTGTTTTTGCTTGCTTTTATTATGTTGCACCACATTTTAATGTATGAAAAGTTCTAGATCAATAAAGTCTGTTTGATTGATAGAGGTGTAAAGAACAAATCAGATCACAAATCACTTTTTCCACCTCTCACAAAACCAACATTGCGCCTTCAAAAGCTAGATGGTTAGTGAGACTTACAGTACTGATTGGAGATGCGGTAAGGAACATAGACTTTGCCATCAGAAGCTTTAGGCCACTTGCAGTTTTTGTCTTTGTCACTGGTGCAGGGAACAGCATTTCCTAGATCAGTTGGCACTGCTATGTCTCCAAACATCACTAGAGGATCACCAGGGTTCTTTCCTGTAAAATGACATGATGGCATTTGAGAAAATGTTTCCATCTATTTTGTTGTACTGCATTTCATTCAGGCAGGTCTAATCTGAGTCTATATAGGCTAATATACTGTAATACTTGCATAATGTAATCTCAGTTTAAATGTAAAATGATTGTCTTGCTCTATGCATTTACTGCTGGAATGATAATTTCACCAAAGATGAAATGTTATCACATATTATGAGATCTGTACTGAACAACACAAAGCAGCTGCAGTGGAGATGAACATACCCAGATTGGCATTGGCTTTCTCTATCAGTGCGGAGACACTGAAATCATCTTCCTCAATGGTGTTCCCTGTTGAATATAAACAGTTTGTTCATGTACTTGAATGTAACTTCATGAATTGCTATATATTTACATGAATACTAAATATTTACATCAAGTAAATACATTTTACTTCATGAAATGTAAGTATGTCTTACCAGAGGATTCATCACTCTTTTCAAACGAAGCCTGTAATAGCATGCAGAGGTTGGTTAAATGCTGTTAAATTGATATAGTGCCACTGTGGTCTTATCTGACTTCAATATAATATTTTATGCAAGTTGAAATATTCAGTTTAAATCCTGCAAACTTCAATTTCAGAGACTACTGAATGAAACATTTGCAATACTGTGTGGATACTGTATGAATCTAAAGGTGTCTGTTGATGCTTACCTGCAGAGTGAAGCTCTGGACAGAGCAGAGGAGGATGCTGAGCACAGCGGTCTGGAGGATCATGGCTGGTCACAGGACAGCAACAGCAGACAAAGAAGACATCCAGAGAGACAGAAGATCTCAAGCTTATATTGGTGGGAGAGCAACTTCCTCTTATCCAAATATGGCATTTTGCTCAACAACAGTAATGAAAGAAGTACTCAGATCCAACACAACAATGTAGAAGTATGTCATCATAAGTGAAAGTCCTGCTCTTATAATCATACTTAAATAAAAGTAGAGGTTGGGCCAAAGATAAGTCCACAATTTGTATTCATGTTTTACCTTTTCTCTTTCTGTTATATATTAGAGTTGATCTTGTTTGGTTCGGATTTGGTTGGGTTTTATCTTCACCGATGCATTTTATTTTATTTTATAAATTTGATGTAATACATATGTATTTTTGGATGTTTTTTTCTTTCTTTCTTCTTTAAAAAAAAAGGTACTGTGAAAATACTCACAAGATCAAGATATGCACTGAAAAAGTTGAAAGTGTGCAAGAATTAACAGCAAAATATACTTTAAAGCATTTAAAGCATACTGTATGCACTCATTAGGTTTAAGAGCCCCAGTCAGTGGTATCACTGTAAAGTATCACTTTATCTCCACTAAATCATGTTTTCAAAATGCAATGAACCAGTGGAAGATCTGACAGGACATATCTCACAGTTTGGAAAATCATTACTGAACTTCAGAATATGTATAAAAACTGCATTAACAGCTCACAATGCCTTCCAAATGAACATGATGTTAGATAACAGGAACACTTGTTTGGACTGCCTCAATGATTCATAGCTTTTAATAATTAAATACATTCAGTTTAAACTTCTTCATTTATGATCATTTCAGATGATATTATCCATAATGTTGAGAATCATTTCGAGTCTGCAGAATCAAACAGCAGTTGTCTGTGAATACTGACGGTGAGAAAAATGAAAATAAAGACTTTTTATTTCAATCATATATTTGATCAGTAATCTAACAATATGGATAATGAATCATTTATGATAAGCTACCTGTGGCATCACTCAGTGATAAATATTGTGTTGCACTGAAACTAAATTCAACAAAACTTACATTCCATTAAAAAATGACAATGTCAAATGTAAAAATATAATTATTATTTCTGTAATACTTTATTTTAGTCACTATGAATCTATCAATGAATGGAGTATGAGTGGCCTGTAAAAACATGCAATACATTACCAAAGTGAACAACACAAAGTAGCTGCACAGCAGCACACATATCAGTGTGAATTACATGTTTATGTTCTTGCATTAATGTTTTCACATTTACACAACTCTCAGAGTTGCATGACATTGATGTGGTTATATGATTTCTTTAATTGTGGCCATGGTTGCATTGTGTGCTTAGTTTCCACACAGTCTTGTAAAATCTTGCAAAAACAGGAACAATGATTAAGGTAAAACTTATGAGCACAGATAGGACATATGGTTTCCCAGTGAATCACCTGAGCTTTTGCTTTTGTATCATGTAATGGACTGTTAATAGACTGTCTTAAAGAAACTGATTGTAATGAGAATGTTGCGTTTTCTCTTCACTAAACTGTGACTTATTATTAATATTTCACCAGGTCTAGGATGTGTCAGAAGATTAGTCTATGCCATACCAGCCAACAATTGAGTAGTAAGATTTTATGCTATGGCGGGGGTAGGGGGGCATAGCTGCCAAGTTAACATTCCCGTTTTTTCCTGGTTCTCCCATATTTCAAACCCATCTCCTGCTGCCCTCCCGTTTTGTTATTTCTCCCGTAATTGACAAGCCCCAAATTTGTTGGTTAATAATAATAATAATAATAATGATAATAATAATAATAATGATAATAATAATACTAATAATAATAATAATGAGAAGAAGAAGCGCACAATAGCAAAGGTTTTATTTTGAAAGCCCAGACAGGAAACCACCATGACTCCGTTAGTTAGTGCCACTAGCTTAGTGGCTCAGCTACTAATTATTGAAAAACACAAAGTTGCGTTAACTATGGTCATGATATATATATATATATATATATATATATATATATATATTTTATAATATCCCCACACATTTCCTGCTGTGTTGTGTTAAGCAGCAGATAAAAGGCAGCTTGGAGAAAAAAATGTGTTTGTACCACAGTGTAACTGCAGTGTATTGTTTCTGTGATGTTCATGTTTTATATTAAAAAAGAAACATGAATAATATATATGAAATGTGTGTATATATATGTATATATATATATATATATTAAATGTTATAAATGTTATTGTGAATTTATGTATAGGTATTGAAGTCTAATAATACGTCATAAATTTGCATTAACAACCCCCCCATACTTATTCTGACACATCCACCCTTTGCTGCCCACATTTTATTTTGGGGGAAAAACTTGATTCAAATGTTGCTGTATTGGTTTACCTTTTTCAGGACAGTCGCCAATCCAGTGTTATTGTGTGGATTTTATTAGTAGCAAGCATTTTAATTTTATATGTCCATCTACAGGTTTACAGATTTCACCAAGTCTAAGAAAGGGACTACTGGACAGGGACAGTTCAGCATTGACTCTTTCTTGATGCAGGCAAGAGGAGTGCAAGTATACCACCAGGGTCACCCTAGGCAGAAGGCCATCACAGAGTCGATAATTAACGACCTCATCATTTCATGCAATCTGCCACTGTCTTTGATTGAGAAGCCTAGCTTCAGAAACTTTATGGCAGTGGTAGATGAGAAGTATTGTCCAGTCAGCCGGGGCACTGTAACAAGACAACTAAGTGAGCAAGCAGCAGACAAAGAGGCCAAGATAAAGTTAAAATTAGAGAAAAAAGACACAGTGTCTGTAACTGTGGACATTTGGACAGATAAAACCACGCAGGGCTTTTTGGGAATCACTGGCCATTTCATGGAGCTAGACAATAACACCCCAAGTCTCCTGTCAGTTATGTTAGCCTGTGACCGATTCACAGGGTCTCACACAGGTGAGAGGATTAGTGAAAAATGTGAAGACGTGTGACAAATTCAACATAAAGATAAAGATTAGATTATATTATCTCAGATAATGCATCAAACATGAAGAAAGCTTTTACTGTGTGCTTTTCCTCTGCCAAAAGTGAAGATGATGACCTGAAAAACAGTGAGCTCTGGGAGGACGTCAATGAGGATTACCAACATGAAGTTGAGTCTATCCAGAGCAGCTGCAAGCAAAAACACCTTCAGTGCTTTGCACATACATTGCAACTTGTTGTGCGAGATGGACTTAAAGAAACCAAAGTTCTCAACACTGCAATGGCAAAAGTAACAAAGTTCTTTAGTCTACTGCATTCCACTTGTGGACTAAAAGAGGCTTTGAAGCAATGTATGGTGCCAACCGCAGTATCCCCTCTGATGTAGCAACGAGATGGAACAGTTGAAGCAGTCACTGACTTGGATCCTCAAAGCCTGAATCCACTCTTGGAGTCCCAAGGTCATAAAGGCCTGTGTTTGTCAGCCACAGAATGTGGGCAACTGCAAGAACTTGTGGAAGTTTTAGGCCCATTTCTTCAAGCAACGGATCTTACTCAAGGGGAGAAAGTTGTCACCCTTAGTGCAGCCCTTCCTTGTGTACTGTCACTTAACAGTCCTCTCACCAGGATGCTGACTGCTACTCGCCACCTGGGGGGTTTAGTGAAAGCGCTGCAGACGTCCATTCAACGCTGTTTTCAAGGGATATTTGTGAATGTCAAAATGGATAGCTCACATGATCCAGCAGTTCATCTTCCATTTGGAGACATTGTCTATATCATTCTGCCACTTTTGGCTATAGCAAGATGTCAAAGCACCAGATGAATTGAAGAGTGAAGTTAAGGAGATGATAATGGGTAGGTATACACACAATTTCCAAACACATATTACATATAACTAGGGGTGTGATGAGATCTCGTCGCACGAGACAAAAACGAGACAATATTTTTCGTCAAAGTGAATTTTGTCTTGCGAAGCCATAATTAAGGGGGGGGGGGGGGGGGCGATCGGTTTTCTATCGCTCATTTGCACATCATGTCTTCTTTTTATAATGTCACGTGTGGATCATTAACCTTGTTGCAGCTTCTACCTGCTGAGAAGATCAGAAGTATGAGATGAGGAGAGCAGCAGTAAGTTAACCTCAGGTCTCTACACTGAGAGCCTGAGATAGGAGGAGCAGGGAATCTAGCGCAGCTATGGAAGCCAATGATGCCAAAAGTAAAATGAGTCACACTACCAAATTATAACAATTTATATGTTGTTCTACTTGTGTATTTATGTGATACAATTTTTGTGTAATGATCCATCTATGAAATATCTATAAACCTTACAGTGCTGCATACTACATATGATGATTATATATTTAGAAAGTAGAACTAAAGTGATTCATTACAAGATGATTAATTAAAACATTTCAATTCAATTTCCATTTTGTCCACCTTTCATGGCAAATAAAAGAAAAGTCATATATTTCCTCATTGAAATTTTCTTAAAAATATAGCTAAAATCTCGTCTCGTCTCGATCTCGTGAACCCAATATCTTGTCTCGTCTCGTCTCGTGAGCTGAGTGTATCGTCACACCCCTACATATAACGCATGGCATTAATTTTATGCATACCAAAGATTCGAAGTATATTACATATGCTGTATTCTTAGATTTATTCGAAGCAATGTGTCAATATACTCATTGACACTGTGTATCAGTGGCATGATATGACACTGTAACTAAATGCTTTTTGATTACCTTTTTCCAGACCTTGGCTTGGCTGAGGCTCAGAAAGTGACATGACAGTGCATGACAGCAGTAGTGGAGACGACGAGGAGGAGTCATCACCAACTAAAACACTGCGTGTTTTCTCTGGCTACCAGAAGAAACACAAGAAAAGTATGGACCATGGCTCATCTGTCAAGGCCGAGCTTATCAGCTATATCCAGGTCTCATCAGATGAAGATAGAGTGGATTGTTTGGAGTTTTGGAAAAGGCAGTCCAAGGCCTTCCCAAGGCTCTATCCTGTGGCTATGAGAGTGACAGCCAGTAATGCACCAGTGGAGAGGGGTGTTCAGCCAAGGGAGACTTATTATGCTTCCCCACTGTGCAAGTCTGTCAGCAAAGACACTGTCGAATTAGATGTTTTTGAAATGTAACCTTTCTGTTTAAAGATTTTCCAGGAAGGTGAGAGGGGGTTTTGAGAGAGCCAGTTTTTCATTTTTAAGTTTGAAATTTAAATTAGCATAACTTTTCATTTTCTTGCACCATGGTTCATTTTGTTGTATTTTCCAACATTGTTATAATTATTTTTTCTTGCACCAGTTTCTATGCAACTAAGAGTTGTTGTAAAAACCAATGCAAATTGCCACAAGCAGTTAGGGTGGATGTATTAGTGTGTTCTAACCCCCCCCCCCCCCCCCATCCCGTCTCTCAAGGCTTGAGTGATACCAAATTGATATTTAATGATATCAAGGGCGAAATCTTCAAATAATTCTCAGCTACTTCAAATTTAAAATGTCCTGACAGCTCTGATGGAGCTCAGGGTTCATCTGTAAATTCTGCTTTATTATAAACAATCCCACCATCTAAACCTGAGTCTGTGTGTAACAGCTGATCTATGTAGATGTGCAGCAGAACACAGAAGATTAGCCGTCAGATCAGTTACTGCTGTATGAAGCTGCAGCCAGCTGTGTTTTACTGAGCTGCAGATTAGCACAGAATTTTATGTGGGTAGAAATACAACGGAGCAGATTGCGAGTGCAAATACCGCACAATTCACGGTGCTGTAACATTCTCAAGAAATCCTCTGATGAAACATCGCCTGGCCCGCTGGCTGTGTGAAGTCTTTCTTTGTCAATTTTATCTGATTTATTCAGTATTGAAAGTGGTTGGCAACCAGTGACACACTGTCAGGTCAACATATTACACATAGACACAGTCATATCGGTGGAGAGCAGTTAGTTTTTGAAGTTGAAACTTTGGGAATAATCACACTAATACAACTAATAAGAACATTGATATTGGGCAATCTTTCAAAACTCTAAATTACATTTAGTTACAACTCTTTCTAAATAGCTATTGTTAACATGCTAGCTAAAGATGATGAACATGGTGAACCATCTTTTGCTAACATATGCAGAGGAGATTTGGAGATTTTTTATACTGTGCTGATGTTGTTACAGTCCTTGTAACAATGTAGACCTCTATCAGCTTGGTTTTGTGTGCAGTTGTAGTTGTGGGAATCTGGGTGTTTATGGCAGGAGGTTGTATTTTGTGTATAGTGTTAATGGCAATGTAGAGTGATTTTCTTTGTCTCCTCTGATGTGCAGTGTGGAGGTGTGCTGGACCTGTTGCTGCTTCCCCACTATGTGATACAGCTGGGTTGTGGTCTGGAGAGCGGCACGGTGCGAGCAGCACCTGTGAGCAGAGCCCCCACCAAATACAGCTGCATGTATGTTGCATCTGACCAGGTACCAATCCGGACCAGCAGCAACACAGCGGCCCCTGGCGTGCCAGGCCTAGGCCTGTTTTAGTGTGTCTTTATTTATTAGAACTTTAAAAAAAAATACATTTTTCTATAAATATTTACAGTCTGTTGTTTTTTGCCCACTTCCTCATACTGGTTGGTCATCTTGAGCTTGGTGGGTTTTACAGTCATTTCTGCCAGATGCCTGTTTTTAAACAGTTCAAACTACTGTTAAAAGTTATTGGGCAAGACCAAGTTCATACTTTCATCACGACAGTTCAGAAACTCCACAGCAACACACTCATGGTTCAAAAAATTAGCTGCAAGTTGGTCTTATGTCAATGAGATAATGTATGTAATGTAATGTCATGAGGACGAGATGATAATCTCCTCATCAAATCTGAACAAGGCTTCCTCTGTAATGGTGAACAGCACAGAGTTGGATCAGGTTAAAACTGAGCATAATGACAAAGAGTTTCTGCTCATCTCCTTATGTTACCAAAGCTGATGTTGGAGTTAGGGATGGGGACCCTGGTGGGCTGGTTGTTCTTGGAGAAGGCGTACCTACAGCAGAACACACAGCAGTTAGACTGAACCACAGCACACAGCACTGCTCACACAACACACACATGTATGATGACACAGTGCAGGGCTGAAGTGGACATTTGTGTGTGTGCTGGATATTCATGGTGAAGCCAGTTCTTCTCACCTGTGGTACTGCATGACAGAGTGGTAATCGTAGGGAGTGCCCTGGTTAAGAGTGGCAATCTTCCTAAAGTTGTGCTCCATTCCTAAAAGAAACACAAAGGAAGAAAAGTGCATCTGTTTCTTTGGAATTCAGAAAGGAGTCCAATTGCTGCAGAGCTATACACTTCAGTGTCGAGAGTTTTACATTCAGAAAACCACATTTAAACAATGATCATCTTCTTCATGTAAGTGTTGTGCCATCAGGTACTGATCGGGATCTTTTTGTCCACCAGGAGGCACCAAGAAGTCACCATACTTACAGACTTAGTTCCATCTTATTTGTTGAACCATAAGTGTATTGTTGTGGATTTTCTGAACTTAGCAGTCATGATAAAAGTATGAACTTGGGAAACTTGGTCTTGCCCAATAACTTTTAATACTAGTTTGAATCGTCTAAAAACAAACATCTGGCAGAAAGGATTGTATCAAACAACATCAGCACAGTATAAAAATCTCCACTAAGAAAATGTTCTGCAGTTCTGTGTATGTTAGCAAAAGACATTTCATCATGCTCAGCATCTTCATCAAAATTCTCACTAAATTTTCTTAAACTTAACGGCGAAAAAACTGAGGTCCTCCTCATTGGTACCAGATCAACCCTAGCAACACTCAACACTTTCTCCATGTCCATCGACAATACCACTGTTCCTCCATCCCCTCAAGTAAAGAGCCTGGGTGTCATCCTGGACAGCACACTATCGTTTGAAGCCCACATCAATAGCGTTACTCGGTCTGCATACTTCCATCTACGTAACATCAACCGTCTCCGTCCCTCACTTTCACCAACCTGCACCGCTATCCTGGTAAACACCCTGATCACATCTCGTCTGGACTACTGTAACTCTCTCCTCTTTGGTCTTCCGCGGAAATCTCTCCACAAACTCCAACTTGTACAGAACGCAGCCGCTCGTATCATAACTAGAACTCCCTTTATTGAACACATCACTCCTGCTCTGCAGCAACTTCACTGGCTCCCTATCAAATCCCGCATTGACTTTAAGATTCTACTCCTCACATTCAAGATCCTTCACAACCTGGCACCATCATATCTCTCTGAACTTATTCACATCTACACACCTTCTCGAACTCTCCGATCCTCCTCTGCTAACCAGCTCTTCGCTCCATCTGCCAACTTAACCACCATGGGGTCAAGAGCTTTCAGCCGATCAGCCCCCCGCCTATGGAACTCTCTCCCGCCTGACATTCGCACTTCAGACTCTGTCTCTACCTTTAAATCCCGCCTGAAAACACACCTATTCAGAGTGGCCTACTCTATCTCCCTTTAACTATGCAATCTTCATTCTTGTTTATTATTATATTAATGCACTTTGAAGTCACGTTCATATTTATTTTTATTTTTATTTATCTATTTTATTTATTTTCTTTCTTTATTCTTTATCTCTGCACTAAATGTCACCTGATTTATATTGTTTGATGTACTGTTTTTGTGTTATGTGTGCCTTGTAAGGTGACCTTGAGTGCTTTGAAAGGCGCCTTTAAATAAAATGCATTATTATTATTATTATTATTATCTTTAGCATGCTAGCATGTTAACATGCGCTATTTAGAAAGAGTTGTAACTAAATGTAACTTAGAATTTTGTAAGATTGCCCAATATCAATGTTCTTGTATAACTAATGGGTTGTATTATCAGTGTGATTGTTCCCAAAATTTAGTCATAAAACGTATAACCATGTCTTTTTTGTGATAATGAATCTATTTGAATGTCTAAGATGGGTCTCAGATGACATCCTCCATTACCAGACTGGACGTTCTGCAGCAGGACTCTGATGTGGTTGTCCCTGTCATGCTGGACGGTGCCATGGTAAAGACATCCACAGAGTTGTCAACTCTCACGCGATCAGAGTGAGAGTCACCCAAATTACCGTTTTCACACGCACACACTGCTGATGATTGCTGTATGTACATCAGTCTATCTACTCGGTGCTGTTTACAGAGCGCTGTGTCAGTGCTTCATTATTAAATACATTCCGCTTGTTTATTGAGAGAAAACCCAAATCAATGAAGGTCCGCTACATGTTTTCCCTGATACCGGCAGCTTCTCGCACACACACACACAGCGCTGCTGACGCTAGGTTGATGCACACACACCAGGAAGCTTAAAGTGGTCAAACACTGTCACAACTAAATGTTCAAGTAATTGTTAACTTACTGAAACTAAATATTGGTATTTTGTCGTCTTCATGTTTCTGTGACAAATTCTCTACACAGACTGTTCAGTTAGCTAACTGTGAAGAAGCGTTAATGCTACGTTAGTAAATAGTGAAAAGATGAGGAGAGTGGTTAGTTTTCATTTGGTTGTTACTGTAGAGAGGGCTGGTCTGTTTTTGGCTGACAGGCTTTTGGTTTGATGTTTGGACAATAAAGAAGAGTAAAGTAAGTCATCACTGGTAGTAATCAGTTCACTTCAGCTAACTACACCTGAGTCTCTTATGGACAGGAGCTGACTAATAAAAGCCTGGCTGCCTCATTTATAAACTGGCTCATAAAACTGACGAATATTTTACTTTTTGAGGAGCAATCTCTGGCCTCCTGGACATTAAGCTAACTGTAGCACACGAGCAGGTTTGGTGAGTAACGGAAATCATGTAAAGGTGTTACGTAATTAGGATACTAAAAAAGGTTACCTGCATTTCGCTACAGTTACTGAAAAAATGTGTAATCTGATTACAGGTACATTTAGTAAAAATGGGGATCATTTAGCAAGATTACAATTTTAAAACACATTTTATAATGAAGAACGATATACTACCATGCAGCTAACTGCATTTCATAAATATGAATATATGTGCTGTAGTTACCCACTCAGACCACTGGGTGGCATAATTTCTCTACATATTCCTCTTCCTCTCAATCTTCCCATTTGATTTTCTAAACTACTGGTCATACCAGACCAAGCTAAACCTCTAAAGGTGTTAAATTCTGCCTGCATGTTCCATGGAGGGATTAAAGAAGAAAAATACACATTAGAAATGAATAGAAACGGTAAAAAAGGTAACAGAACTCTTCAACCAAAGAACCATAGAGTCTTATAGTGACTGATAAGGAAAACAAGCTTAGAGATACACTTTTTAGCTTATATCATGCATGGAAACTAAAGTATTGCACAGATATATCACCCACATGGTCAAATCACCAACTGTGAGGAAACCTGCCTGCAAGTGCTGGTGAACAACTAAAGCCTCTGTCCTTCTGGACATGCATATGTAAATCTGTTTGTTTAAAACTCAGTTGAGGTGTGAATAAATGCTCAAATGAATCTCACATTATTGTTGTGTAAATGGAGCAGTTGATCTTCATACATGATATGATACGGGGAGCATCAAATGTTTGTGACTGTGACAGCTGAGGTGAAACACACAATTTGCAACATCGAGAGGCAGCATGATACAGTATGACAAAAGAGGGCTGAGAACCAAGAGGGCGTAAGTGACATTTGGGTCAAAATTGAGTTATATATATCACCTGAAAGCTCTTGATGAGCTCTTTCTACTGACAAAATTATAGAAGTAAAATATTTATAAATTTAAAGTTATCTTAACTGTGAACATACAGAAGCAGTTAGAGTCAGAAGGGCATAAGTGCATTTATGTCCTCTTGGCACTGAGAAAGCATGTATTATGGGACACATTAAGTCAAAACGGCTGAAAGTGAATGTCAGACTAGAAAAGGCTGCCGAAGAGAAGTGGTGTTTAACACTGAAGACGTATTCTCCCAGTTATTTCAAACACCAGAAATAAGTGATAAGGGTAAGTTGTAACTCCCCAATTGTTTCAGTAAAGTTATCCATAAGCTTTTAGCTGGCTAGTTTAGCCTTTAGCGAGCAGAAGCTAGTTGCCTAACTAGCCTACTAAATAGTAGCCTATTTCAGCATGTTTGTGTGATCACTGTTTAGTTATAAGACCGATGAAGGGGGTTCTGCAGATCATAAGAGATACAGCATACATTTATGTGTATAATAGAAAATGCCATGAGTCAGACTGATGAGGATAAGTTTCAGTAACATTTTTCAGTAAAGTCAGCCTTTAGCTGGCTAGTTTAGCCTTTAGCGAGCAAAAGCTAGTTGCCTGAGTAGCCTATTTCAGCATGTTTGTTTGATCCCTGTTTAGTTATGACATGTGAAGGGGGTTTTGCAGATCATAAGAGAAACAGTTTACATATGCGTATTATAGAAGATGCCCTGAGTCAGACTCATGAGAAGAAGTTTTAATAGTAACATATTTCAGTAAATTTTGCCCCCATTTTGCCCCCTCTCCCACCAAAGAAAAATAATCTGGAGCCGCAAAACACAACACAGTTTATAAACTTTAAAACTTTTAATCTTTTTTTAATTTTATCTCTTACAACAACAGAACAACAGGGTGATATAAGCTAAATTGGGCCACTTTTTGGTTAATGGCATGGGAAACTAACAAAAGAACAATGTATGACATTTATTTGTCAAGGTTTGTTTTCAATTTTTTTGTGTGGAATTTATGTAAGAAAATATAATTGTTTAGTAATTTCTAATAAAACAATCTAATAAACTTTAATTTCAAAACACATCTATGTCCTATAACAATATAATATTAAAGTTAAATTATATCAAAACAACTATTTCTTGCTCTTGCAAGAGAGTGTGTGATCACTTTTTGGCTTCTCTGGACTGTCTTCCTATAATAACCTCATGCTCCCCTCTTCCTCTCCTTTACCCACTGATTGTATTTACAGATTCTTCCCTCATTGACATCCTTTCTTTTCCTTTCTGTTTCTTTCTTAACCTCTTCTCTACTCCCTGTTTTTTTTGTTTTGTTTGACATATTGTCTGTAATCATAAGTTTAATATTACTTTCCTTAAACATGTTACTTCTTTATTTACATGCCTCTTTCACTTTTTACCTTTTAAGTGTGTGTGGTTTATGTGCACAAATCATGCTGGCACACACAGTAAGTGAGTGTGTATGTGTGCACATGTCAAGAATGCACACACACACACACACAAACACACTCATATGCACAGACAAACATAGTTGTGTACACACAAACACACCTAGAGGGGAAAATGGGAAACAGGCATATCATACATAATATAATAATATATTAATAATATTCTTAATGAGAGTAAAATAAAAACTATATAAATACAACATTTAGCAACAGCTTAGCAGCTTTAAGAAAGTAAGCATAACATTTTTGAACGTTTGTGATAAGTCCATTTCAGTGCGCTCTCATCCTCTTCAGTTTTCTTTCTCAGCCGGCAAGCACCTGAACATACAAAAAAAAAAAAAAAAAACATCAGCTGCGGGTCCGAATTTTTTTTTTTTTTTTCAGAAAAAACAAAACAGAAACCTATTTAATGCTATTGTTCTTACCTGTTTAACGTGACTTCTGTTTCTGAAGCTCGCTGCCCTCCGTATGTCAGGGCTGTAAGGTGTGACTTTGATCTTCACACAGGACTGTAGGCTCTCATTTGTGAGGCGGGAGCAAAAATTGGATTTTATGAAGTTCATGCTCGAGAAAACTTGCTCGCATAAGTATGTTGAGCCAAAGATGGACAGGACTCCAAATACATACTTTTTCATGTTCATATAGGTGTCGGGAATGGCACTCCGTGTTTCAAAAACAAGCTTGTCGGATTTGGGGAGGTTTTCTATGTCACTCCATTTGTGCTCTTTAGCGAGAGTGGCCTTCTGATGGGCGACTTCTTCAAGATCCACTCTCAGGCTTTTGAACTTGGACACCCATAAATCTTTATCCGCTATGTCAGCCAGTTCAATTTCAAGATCGGGCTGACTTACTCCAGTGAATGCAGATATGTTCAGCAGGGATGGGTCGATGTCCAGGGGTGTGACAGGGAAAGAGAGCGTGTTTTTTTCCTTTCTGAACTCACTGAATCTTTCTCCAAATGCAGCTTGCATTGAAATAATTGCACAATGTAAATAATCACAATTTATGTGATTGTTCTCTTCTTTGAACTCTCTCAGGGTGGGGAAGTAAGAGAGTGTACCTCTCTGTACATCTCTGGCAAACACTGTCATTTTGCGCTCAAGCGCCAAAACATCCTCCAGCATCTGCAGGGCTGTGCTTCCCTTTCCCTGGAGATTCTTATTCAGCCTGTTTAAGTGACTTGTCATATCCACCATGAAGTAAAATTTTCCCAGCCAATCGAGGTCTCCCAGTTCGGGATAGCTGAGGCCTTTGTTGCCCAAGAAGGTTTTCCCATGTCCCAGACAAGCAGCGAAGCGTTTCAGCACGTCTCCCCTTGACAGCCACCGGACTCTGTTGTGCAGCAGGAGATCTGAATATGCACTGTCGACTTCCTCTAATAATGAACGAAACTCTCGGTGGTTAAACCCGTTTGCAGTTATTTTGTTCACTATTTTAATAACGAGGTTCATCACTTCCACACACTCGGGGGGGGGGGGGGTGTTTGGGCGCACAGTGCTTCTTGGTGCAAGATGCAGTGAAACGTCATCAGCTCTCGATCCAGTTACTTCACAAAGCCCTTCTGTGCTCCTCTCATACTGGGTCCCCCATCAGTAGACACGGACACCAGGTAAGTGGTGTTTATTTCTTTGGCTTTGAGACAATTCATAACAGCCTCACAAATGTCCTGTCCCCGTGTTTGGTCCTTTAGTGGTATGAGTTCAATCAGTTCTTCCTGCGGCCCATTAGAGTTCACATATCTGCATAACAGTGCTGTCTGCTCAATATCGTTTACATCACTTGACTCATCACAGGCAATTGAATATGCTTGAGCTGAATTTATGTCATCAATTTGCTTACTGGTGATGTTTGTTGCCATTTTAATGGTCCAGTCCTTGACGGTCTTTGCAGAGAGAGGCATATCTCTAATTTTCTGAACAATTTTCTCTTTGTTTTTGAAGTCGGAGAATAGACCCAGATAGCAAAGAGTCATTGAAACAATGTTAAATCAACATTGTTTTGTCAACGTTAAGTCATTGAAACAACGTTGAACTCTGACGTTGATTCAACGTCATTTTTGCACCCTGAATTAATATTGAAACAACGTTGATTTTCTAACTGAAGATCAACAGAATTTCAATGGTATTTCAACCAACACAAATGTTGAAACAATGTTGAAATTTCAACCTAACTATAGATCAACGTACTTTCAATGATATTTCAATATTAAATATAATAATATTAAGCTATAATAATTACTAAATATACCTTTATAAAAATAGGCTAATAATACAAATCCTGCTTTATCTACAGTCAGGGTGTTATAGACACAGGCCTAAATATGATGGGCCTTATTAAACA
Source organism: Scomber japonicus (assembly GCF_027409825.1). Taxonomy (NCBI): domain Eukaryota; kingdom Metazoa; phylum Chordata; class Actinopteri; order Scombriformes; family Scombridae; genus Scomber; species Scomber japonicus. Next base: position 5,065,920 of record NC_070578.1, read on the forward strand.
GGTTTTTATCTAATAGCGAATGACAATCCACACAATGTTTTTTTTTTAAAAACAAACAGTAATTTATTTAATCATTAAATTTCACCAAATTTCAAAGCTTCTAAGGGCGTCCAATCCCTCCTGGCTGGTCTGGGGTGTAATGCAGCCTCTTCTGATCTGCCTGAGAAAAGGTTAATTCGTTTGCAGTCCCCATTTGTAGTGTCAGGGCATCTAAAACAGAAAACACAAGCAAAACACAAACTGTCAGTTAAATAGCTGTTACTGTAGCCTACATGTCATTGTGCAAGTGGTGTGCAGATTCAGATATTAAAAAGAAACAAAAATAAGGCATAAAGTACTTTAAAGACTTGCTTACTTGATAAATGATGTGGATCAATGATCTGTAAAAAGGACAAAAAAGGTTAAGTAAACAGCAATTTAACTTTAACAACCAACCACAGTCCTGATAACTCTACAGCAAGTGTTTTTGTAACCATGGAAACACACAGTGTGTACGTGAATCTGCTGTTACTGTGCATGTATTGTGACTTTATCTTTAACTTATAATATTCTATAAGTTATAGTAATCATTATGCCTATTGTATCCAAGCACCATCCATAGCTGTCATGTCGCTAGCGTAAATGCTAACTTCAGAAGAAAAGTGAAGGTATATCTCTGTAATTAATAAAATGGCTGCAAATTGGTCATATTGCTTGTAAATTGAGCGATAATATGGACTGTATGTATCCTCGATCGCTGATCCTAGATAACACTGTCCTCGTACAGTTAAAAAGCTAAGCTATCTTAGCGAGCTACGCTAATGCTAACGCTAATACTAACGCTAACGGGAGGCATCCTGATTAGATGCCCGAACCACCTCATCTGGCTCCTCTCGACGTGGAGGAGCAGCGGGTCTACTCCGAGCTCCCTCCGGATAACTGAGCTTCTCACCCTATCTCTAAGGGAGAGCCCAGCCACCCTACGGAGGAAGCTCATTTCGGCCACTTGTACCCGCGATCTTGTTCTTTCGGTCACTACCCAAAGCTCATGACCATAGGTGAGGGTAGGAACGAAGATCGACTGGTAAATCGAGAGCTTCGCCTTTCGGCTCAGCTCTCTCTTCACCACGACGGATCTGTGCAGAGTCCGCATTACTGCAGACGCCGCACCGATCCGCCTGTCGATCTCCCGTTCCATCCTTCCCTCACTCGTGAACAAGACCCCGAGGTACTTGAACTCCTCCACTTGAGGCAGAATCTCATCCCCGACCCGAAGAGTGCACTCCACCCTTTTCCGGTTGAGGACCATGGCCTCGGATTTGGAGGTGCTGATTCTCATCCCGGCCGCTTCACACTCGGCTGCGAAACCGATCCAGTGAGAGTTGGAGGTCACGGTCTGATGAAGCCAACAGGACCACATCATCTGCAAAAAGCAGTGACCCAATCCTGAGGTCACCAAACCGGACCCCCTCTACACCCTGGCTGCGCCTAGAAATCCTGTTCATAAAAATTATGAACAGGATCGGTGACAAAGGGCAGCCCTGGCGGAGTCCAACCCTCACTGGAAACAAGTCCGACTTATTGCCGGAAATGCGGACCAAGCTCTGACACCGGTCATACAGGGAACGGACGGCCCTTATCAGGGAGTCCGATACCCCATACTCCCGGAGAACCCCCCACAGGATCCCCCGAGGGACACGGTCGAATGCCTTCTCCAAGTCCACAAAACACATGTGGACTGGTTGGGCAAACTCCCATGCACCCTCAAAGATCCTGCAGAGGGTGTAGAGCTGGTCTACTGTTCCACGGCCCGGACGAAAACCACACTGCTCCTCCTGAATCCGAGATTCGACTATCCGACGGACCCTCCTCTCCAGCACCCCCGAATAGACCTTACCAGGGAGGCTGAGGAGTGTGATTCCCCTGTAATTGGAACACACCCTCCGGTCCCCCTTCTTAAAAAGGGGGACCACCACCCCAGTCTGCCAATCCAGGGGCACTGCCCCCGATGTCCACGCGATGCTGCAGAGTCGTGTCAACCATGACAGCCCCACAACATCCAGGGCCTTGAGGAACTCGGGCCGGATCTCATCCACCCCCGGGGCCCTGCCACCGAGGAGCTTTTTAACCACCTCGGCAACCTCAGCCCCAGAGATAGGAGAGCCCACACCCGAGTCCTCCGGCCCTGCTTCCTTACCGGAAGGCGTGTTGGTGGGATTGAGGAGGTCTTCGAAGTATTCCTTCCACCGATCCACAACGTCCCGAGTCGAGGTCAGCAGCGCACCGTCCCCACCATACACAGTGTTGACGGCGCACTGCTTCCCCCTCCTGAGACGCCGGATGGTGGTCCAGAATCTCTTCGAAGCCGTCCGGAAGTCTTTTTCCATGGCCTCACCGAACTCCTCCCATGTCCGGGTTTTTGCCTCAGCGACCGCCCTAGCTGCGCTCCGCTTGGTCTGCCGGTACCTGTCTGCTGCCTCCGGGGTCCTACAGGCCAAAAAGGACCTATAGGACTCACCGCCGGTGTCCACCAGCGGGTTCGGGGATTGCCGCCCCGACAGGCACCGACCACCTTGCGGCCACAGCTCCGGTCAGCCGCCTTAACAATGGAGGCACGGAACATGGCCCACTCGGACTCAATGTCCCCCGCCTCCCCCGGTACATGGTTGAAGCTCTCCCGGAGGTGTGAGTTGAAACTCTCTCTGACAGGAGACTCTGCCAGACGTTCCCAGCAGACCCTCACAATGCATTTGGGCCTGCCAGGTCTGACCGGCATCCTCCCCCACCATCGGAGCCAACTCACCACCAGGTGGTGATCAGTTGACAGCTCCGCCCCTCTCTTCACCCGAGTGTCCAAGACATGCGGCCGCAAGTCCGACGACACGACTACAAAGTCAATCGTCGAACTGCGGCCTAGGGTGTCCTGGTGCCAAGTGCACATATGGACACCCTTATGCTTGAACATGGTGTTCGTTATGGACAATCCGTAACGAGCACAGAAGTCCAACAACAGAACACCGCTCGGGTTCAGATCGGGGGGGCCGTTCCTCCCAATCACACACTTCCAGGTCTCACTGTCGCTACCAACATGGGCGTTGAAGTCCCCCAGCAGAACGAGGGAATCCCCAGGGGGAGTGTTTTCCAGCACCCCATCCAAGGAGTCCAAAAAGGCTGGATACTCTGAGCTGCTGTTCGGACCATAGGCACAAACAACAGTCAGGATCCGTCCCCCCACCCGAAGGCGGAGGGAGGCCACCCTCTCGTCTACCGGGGTAAACTCCAACATACAGGCACCAAGCCGGGGGGCAATAAGTATTGCCACCCCTGCCCGGCGCCTGACACCAGTGGCAACTCCAGAGTGGACGAGAGTCCAACCCCTCTCGAGGAGACTGGTTCCAGAGCCCTCGCTGTGCGTCGAGGTGAGGCCGACTATATCTAGCCGGAACTTCTCAACCTCACGCACCAGCTCAGGCTCCTTCCCCACCAGAGAAGTGACGTTCCACGTCCCTAGAGCTAGCTTCTGCAGCCGAGGATCGGACCGCCAAGGTCCCTGCCTTCGGCTGCCGCCCAGCTCAATACACACCCGACCCCTTTGGCCCCTCTCACTGGTGGTGGGTCTGTGGGAGAGGGGTCCCATGTCCCTTTTTCGGGCTGTGCCCGGCCGGGCCCCATGGGTGAAGGCCCGGCCACCAAGCGCTCGCCTCCGAGCCCCACCCCCAGGCCTGGCTCCAGGGGGGGGCCCCGGTGACCCGCGTCCGGGCAAGGGACACGGAAGACCAACTATGTTGCTCGTCATTGGGGTCTTCTGAGCTACCTTTTGTCTGGCCCCTCCCCCGGGACCTGTTTGCCATGGGAGACCCTACCAGGGGCATAAAGCCCCCGACAACTGAGCTCCTGGGGTCATTGGGACACGCAAACCCCTCCACCACGGTAAGGTAGTAGCTCAGGGAGGGGGGTAGTAGCTCAGGGAGGGGGGTAGTAGCTCAGGGAGGGGGTTATGTATACACTTCATCGATAATTTCACATCCTGTTTATTTAAAGCTAACATTTCCACGAAATAAACCGGTAGGCCTACATAAATGCTTGCTTTATAACTTCTGAGTGTTTATGAAGCGCTTGAATGAACTTGCTGTGGTGCTGCGTGAATGTGTGTATTAGTAGCCTATATTATACTTATAAATTAATGGTAGAAGTTCTGACAGCATACGAATGACTGCATAATGCTGCACTATGTAAATAAACTATAATGTTACACTTTACGAACATCAATTGGGTACAATTCAGTATTCAAAGATTAGATAAATGTAGATAAATGTGCTTACCTGATATGGATTCAGAAATGAGATGTGCAGTGCAGAAACGTTGGTCTAACACATGATGGTCTCCCGGTCAACTATAATTCAATGACTTTTCAATCATCTTTCCCGGTCAACTATAAATCAATGACTTTTCAATCATCTTTCCCGGTCAACTATAAATCAATGACTTTTCAATCATCTTTCCCGGTCAACTATAAATCAATGTTTTTTCAATGTCACTGTTTTCAACGTTGGGTTTCATCGCTATTGTAACAGTGATTCAACATTGATTTAGCATTGAGATTTCAATATCAACCATTCTGATGATTCAGATGGAAAATCAACATTGTTTCAATGACACTTTGCTATCTGGGGATGCTCTGATATTTTTATCGATGACTCTTTCAAGTATTCTCCGTCTGTGAACGGTTTCCCCCTCCTTACAATCTCCTGAGCTGCCACAAAACTAGCAGCTGTAGCTTAATTTGGAGCGGTCATCCACTTCTTGAAAGTGTGTTTGCTCAGCTCAACTTTCCGTAGCAGTTCTGAAATTGCTCTCTTTCGCTCATCTTCAGTTTGATACTTTTGTCCAAATGCTGAGTGCTTGCTTTGAAAATGTCTTTCAATGTTACTTTTTTTGTTGTTTGATAAGTTCTCACCACATATCAAGCACACAGGTAAGCCAGCGTTGTTGGCAGTGAAGGCAAATGAATCTTTCCAAGCAGGATTCAATTCTCTATTTTCTTCTGAGATTTTTCTTTTTTTAGATAAACTCATGGTTAACTCACCCACAAGGGTCGCACACTCAATAAACTGTCTGTAGGCAAAGGAGGGGGCTAGTAGTCTGTGTGTGGCGCTGTTGAACAGCTCTCGCGCACCATAAATGCTGTGTCATGTTGACAGTCAACGGGCCGGAACTAAGTTTCCGCCTTCAGTTTCATGTCGGACGTCAATAAAGACGGGATGTTAAAGTCACGTCTGTACAGCAACTATCTGTCAGCGATATATAATAACAATTTAAATTAAGAAATAAAAATTTTAAATTTTCATGGGTGTTTTTTTTTTTTTTGTCAAGGCCAAAGAGCCACTACAAGAAGGCTCCAGAAGGCTCCAGAGCCCCGGTCTAGTCAATGTCATTAATTCATGAATAATGTTGTACATACTCCAAATACTTGAAAACATATTAATTCCTGTGGTTGTCTAGTCCACATAGCAGCAATTTTTAAAAGTTGTTTAATATTGTGTTCACATGATTAGTTTAGTCAATGTCATTAATTCATGAATATTGTTGCGCATACTAATATTGTTGTCTAGTCCACTGATAGTATGGAATCAGAGTTCAATATAGTGAGATGTAATACATAGCATTTTTTTAAAGTTTTCTAAGTCTAGTTTGCGGAAAATGCGGTCATGTGTGCGTACAGGTCACACACAGTTTGGTCTCTCCCCTGCAACTTTGTGTTCAGGACATTCAGGTGGGAAGTAATGTCAGTGAGGAAAGCCATGTCACATAGAAACGCAGTGTCTCTGAGTTTCCTGCAGTAAGCACTCATATCACCACTAACGCTTTCCTCCAGAAACACTGGGATTTCAGAGCGCAGTGCAAAAAAACGCTCGAGACCCCCGACTCATCCATCGGACCTCTGTGTGCATTTGTAAATCCCCATATGCAGCGTCCACTTCATCCAGAAATAATACAAATGTCCTGTGACTGAGCAATCTGTTTCCTCCTCTGATGAGGTTGGTTACTTTAGTCACCAAATCCATAACGTGACTAAAGTTCAGTGTCTTCGCGCAGAGCGCCTCCTGTAGATAAATTAAATATAATAATAATAATAATTATTATTAGACTATTTATGCATAAAATTAACCTATATTTGTCCTGTATTTCATTAAAAAAATCCCGACACTAATAATCACTCACCTGATGTATGATGCAGGGCAGTATAGGGCAGTTCACTCCGCTCTGTTGGAGGAGGCCTGCAAAACCGGTGCGTCTACCCTGCATCGCAGGTGCTCCATCCGTTACAACGTTACAACAGCTGACAGCTTGTCCGTGCCACCATACATGTTTACAACACTGTTGACTGCGTTGAATATGTCCGCGCCCTTGGTGGTACCATGCAAAGACACCATTTTCAATAACTCCTCGTGCACTTCAAACAAACTGTCAATACACACACAATTCCAAATTATTATGCAAATGATATTTTTCTCAGATTTTCCTAAATAGTCAATGAGAATGACAGTCAGTATCATTTTCAAGTCATCAACCGTTAGAGTATAATTCAAATTTTATTGAACAAACGTCCCAATGACAACAGTATTTTTTTCAAAAATAAAAAACTCAAAATGCACTGTTCCAAATTATTATGCACAACACAGTTTCAAAACATTTTATAGGTTGTAAAGAACTGAAAATGGTCATTTGTTGAATTTGCAGCATTAGGAGGTCATAATTACTGAAATCAAAATCTATTTCAATAAAAAAAACATCTTAACAGGCCAAGTTACATGTTAACATAGGACCCCTTCTGTGATATCACCTTCACAATTCTTGCATCCATTGAACTTGTGAGTTTCTGGACAGTTTCTGCTTGAATGTCTTTGCAGGATGTCAGAATAGCCTCCCAGAGCAGCTGTTTGGATGTGAACTGACTCCCACCCTCATAGATCTTTTGCTTGAGGATGCGCCAAAGGTTCTCAATAGGGTTGAGGTCTGGGGAGGATGGGGACAACCCCATGAGTTTCTCTCCTTTTATGCCCATAGCAGCCAGTGACACAGAGGTATTCTTTGCAGCATGAGATGGTGCATTGTCATGCATGAAGATGATTTTGCTAAGGAAGGCACAGTTCTTCTTTTTGTACCATGTAAGAAAGTGGTCAGTCAGAAACTCTTCCAACTTTGCCGAGGTCATTTTCACACCTTCAGGGACCCTAAAGGGGCCCACCCGCTCTCTCCCCATGATTCTGGCCCAAAACATGACTCCCCCACCTCCTTGTTGACGTCATAGCCTTGTTGGGACATGGTGGCCATTCACCAACCATCCACTACTCCATCCATCTGGACCATCCAGGGTTGCACGGCACTCATCAGTAAACAAGACTGTTTGGCCCACTGCAACAGTTTCTGCTTGTGAGCATTGCTTAAGGGTGGCCGAATAGTAGGTTTTTGCACAACTGCAAGCCTCTGGAGGATCCTACACCTTGAGGTTTGTGGGACTCCAGAGGCATCAGCAGCTTCGAATACCTGTTTGCTGCTTCATGATGGCATTTTAGCAGCTGCTCTCTTGATCCGATGTTTCAAGCAGAAACTGTCCAGAAACTCACAAGTTCAATGGATGCAAGAATTGTGAAGGTGATATCACAGAAGGGGTCCTATGTTAACATGTAACTTGGCCTGTTAAGATGTTTTTTTTATTGAAATAGATTTTGATTTCAGTAATTATGACCTCCTAATGCTGCAAATTCAACAAATGACCATTTTCAGTTCTTTACAACCTATAAAATGTTTTGAAACTGTGAAGAAAATCTGATCTGAGAAAAATATCATTTGCATAATAATTTGGAACGCGGTGTAGTCCTTGCAAAAATCAGCAGCTGGCTGACATCTGTCACATCTGTACTTTCATCCAAGGCCAAGGAATAATACTTGCAGTCCTCCATAACTTGTTTCAGCTTCCCCTGGACATGATCATGAATGTCAAAAATTCTGCGAGTCAATGTGCGACGAGATAAGGAGACCGTATCAAAGTTTTTAACCAGGTTATCATCACCAAAAGCCTTTGCCATTTCCATAGCACCCCTTTTCACAATTTCGCCATCTGACAGGGGCTTCTTTGCTTTAGCGAGCTCAAGCGCAACGGCAAAAGATGCCTTGAGTGCAGACTCCTGAGTGGTTGTGGCTCTGGTAAAAAGTCGCTGTTGTTTGTGTACTTTTGATTTGAGGTCGGCTACCATACCCGGCCTTGCAGCTTCAGTGTACTTCTCATAGTTAGCTTTGTGCAAGGTGTTGTAGTGGCGACTTAAATTGAAATCTTTCATGGCAGATAGCATCTCTAAGTAGACTAAGCACATAGGTCTGCCTTTATATTCTGTGAACAAGTACTTATCTTCCCATTTAACCTGAAATACTCGGTTTTCTCCATCAAGTTTCCTCTTCCCTCCTCTTTTAGCCATGGCTCCACTCTTCCTCACTGGTGCGTGCACGAGGCGGCGTCTACATTGGAGGCCCTATCTAGTGGCCATCTGTGTCATTACAACTGATTCAGTGCCTCAGAGGACACATTTTTTATCATTTTCAAAATTACACAAAGAGCCACTTTGAGTGAGGGTGTGGGCCGTGTGCGGCCCGCGGGCCGCCAGTTGCCCATCCCTAATCTAACAGTTTCACTGCACCCTGTCCATGAAGGTCAACAGATCTCTAAAAATGTGAATACTGCTGATCATCTGCACACAAATCTGTGTATGTAGTAAGAAGGGTCCAATTAGGGGTCAAAATTGTTTAATCTGTAATGTCTTACATTATGCAACTTTACACTGTATTCCTACATATAAAATGTATTGTTATAGTCCTATCTTGCTAATTAAAGATGTGCATTTTCTTTGTTGTATTTCTAAAAGTTTGTTTCGTGGTCATGTCATGAACAACGTCACTCCTTCCACATACTGTGTTTCTCTGTAGCTGGTGGGGACTGTGGTGTACAGGTGTAACATGTAGACATAAATGCTGGAACAACATTTGGTCATGTTTATCTTTCCAGTGTCAGAAATCTTAACAGGTAAGTATCTCAATTAGACCAAACAGAAACAGGCTGACATGATATGCTGTATCTGAAAGCATTTTTATTCATTATTAATGTTCAATGAAGTACAGAAGCAGTTATACACATACAGTAAGTGTAAACTTGTGCTGTTGTCTTTGGACAGTTGCATTGCCTATACTTTTAAAGTTAATTAAATCAGTATCATATTTAGCTGAATTTAATCAGATTCTAAATTTCATTAAGCACATTACAAATCATAAGATGTATTACTGGCGTTGCTTGTAGATGAGAAGCTGCATGGTTTGCCTCCTGTTGAAAAGACAATTGAAAATGTTAAAAATAATTACACATACAGTGCATGCAAGTGCGCGAACACACACACACACACACACACACACACACACACACACACACACACACCAGCATATACGCAGTAAAACAATAAAGTGATCTTGGTACAGGTCTATCATTTAATAAAATACAGTATATCTACATATTACAGCAGATTTTTAAATAGAAAATGAGTCAACAAATACAAACTAACAATAAAACAAAACAGTTATTAGTAAAGTAAAAATAGAAGCCTCCAATTCACCACAAAATATTATACAGTACTTAGTTTAAATCATGTTGATGATGGTGTCCACAGAAACTTACTTTAATTTCTAGAGGAATTGGTTCCTTTGCACAGGTTCCACATCAGGTTGGGAAGCAGCTTAATCTGAAATGAATTAAAAAAACAGACAATTCTGAAAAAGTTGCTTCATTTCTTATTTCAACTGCTGTAAAGTGAACGAAGATCATTCACCCCACCCCCAAACCCACCCACCCCCCAGGTCTTGCTCCCTCTGCCCACTCCCAAAAAGAAAGAACTTCCGCTCTGTAACAGCTCAAAACAAATTGGTAAATGGCTAAACCAAATTAGGCAGGACGTTGAGATGGAATACAGTAAGCAGGGAGGGGAGATCAGGCCATGGCTACTATCCCGACATACTGTCGATGAAGGATGCCCATAAACTGATTTTTTTAACGTGAGCACCATGCATGCCAGCTACAGACTTCTCTAGTTTAGCTATGTCAATAGCTGTATTAACCCAGTATTGGTAGGACAGGTCGTGGGGAGATTTCCATCTCTGTGCAATAAATTTCTTGGCTGCAGTGAGGCCTACCAGGAACCAGCATTAAAGAAAGGTCTAGGCCATTAAAATCATTTAGCAAGAGAACTGTTGGGGAGCAGGCGATGGTACGCTTCAGTACTACGGACATCTTGTTGGACACCATAGTCCAAAAGTCTCTCACCCCAGGGCATTCCCAGACCATATGGACAAACGTTTCTGTAGAACCTAAAGAACATAACTGGCAGATGGGAGCTGGATTAATTTTCATAAGAAATAGTTTCCAAGGAGTGCAGTAAAGTCTGTGTATGAAGTTATAATGAATCATTTGATGGTTAGGATTACAGGATGATAGGACTACCCTTGACCTGACTATGGACCAATTGATTGTATTAGGTGTGATTGAGAAATCATGGCTCCAGTGACAATCCACTTGCAGGGGTTTTTTCTGCACGTTTCATGATGTGAGTATAAAGAGAGGAGACCAAGCCTTGGGTAGCTAAACTACTGCAAATTTTATGAATTGGGCATCTGACATGATGTCGGAAAAGGGTATTGATCCCTTTATTGCTCCATTGAGGAAAGGAAATCGGGTGACCACCCAAGCAAAGGGCAAAATTATTAAGTAAAGGAAGGTGGGGATGGAATTTCAGTTGATTGCCAGAATGTGATTCCACGGTTCTCCATGTGGCAACAAGATGTGATATTATAGATCCAAATTTGGATTTACAGGTTTTTAGAGGGATGTTAGAGTAAATTAAATCCTGAAGCCTATGTGGTTTTACTGCTACTATGATTTTCCTCCAAAGAATGCCAAGCTACTTGTGCCCCCGGATTTAACCAAGTATGAAGAGGTCGAAGCGTTGAAGACCAGAAATAAAACTGGAAGTTTGGAAACCCAAGGCCACCAGAAAGTTTTTGCCCCTGCAAGACGGACATTGTAATCCAAGGACATTTCCCCTTCCAAACATACCAATTTTATATTTTTTATATAATTTCATCGTTCAAAGTTTATTGTATGTCCATTTACTAGTCTGTCCATTTTGTCCGCAGGGTGATAGATACAGTAGTATGATGAGAGAGTAGTGTTGGTAGGTGGTAGGCTAGTGGGTAGCCAGGTTAGAAGGTAGGAAGGATGAAGATGAGAAGAAACAAGAGCATGTCGATAGTTCAGAGGGAATAGTAGTAACAGGCTTCATGGGTCAAAAGATACATACTGCAGCGATAAAGACGGTTCACCCGAAGGATGTCGTTGGGACTCATCTCGGTGGCCTCGCCAATGGGCACGTTGGGGTCGGGGATGGGAATCATGGTTGGCTTCCCATTCTTGGAGAAAAAATCACTGGGGTGCAAACAGGCAGTAGTGAACATGAGTTTAAAATGTAAACTTGTAACCATTCTGTTTTCACAACTGCTTAAATCTTGTTCAACAGGAACCACTAGTTCTTCCTGCAGAGCTGAGTGGCCACTGGTGTACAGTATGGGAGGATTAAAGCTGCATCAAGAATGTTTCACCACCTGGGGGCTGAAAAACTCAACAACAACCTGAAAACATAATAATGTAATGTAGTCTGACATATCACTTTATGAGGTTGTTCTGGCTAACATGTCTAGATGTACATCTAGCAGACACACAGACTACAATTAGCATTCATTTGGATAGATGCTGTATCCACTTGATTTATGTAAGTCCAATATTCTCTTTTCTTGAAGAGGCTTCAAACACTCTGATAGACAAATCAAAGGAGTAGCTTCCAAATTTATAATGATTTTAGTACAACATTCCCGACCACTGCATTTTGAAAAAAGGAAGAATACTGAAGTAAATGATTGTAAGTATAAAAGAAGGGTTTGTCATAATTATAATAATAACATGATTTAAATTTTGCTTAAGTATACTGATCAATGAGTAAACTATGAGAGCTACCTTTTATACTGCATGACAGAGTTGTAGTCATAGGGAGTGCCAAGGTTCCTTGTCTCGACCTTTTTAAATTGGCTCGCTTTTCCTGTGAAAGAATCACACAAGTCAGATTTGGTCTGTTCCATTACAGTTTGTCAGTAAAATGTTTGAAAAGTGCAGTAAGTGAAAAGCATGAACAGCATATGCAGGAAACTACATATGTCACTATTTCTGTACCAATGGTTGCTCATTCAAGAGGTCTTGATAAACATGATTCACACCCTGAGTTACTTTATACCTGCTGAAATGAAATGATGAAGTCCAGTCATTTATTAGTAAGTGTTAAGGGTCACATGTATATTAATACATCCTGATTTTTGTTATTTCAAAAGTAATATTGAAGCCATAGTTTATTCTATATAATGGATAATGACTTTTTCAAATTTTTGATGAAGACTGTGATGATTCACCATCTTTGATGTTTTCCCAGATGATTTTAATGTGTTCGTCCCTGTCAGACCGACTCTGTTCATGCTTGAAGCCCAGGGCATGGAGCAGCTCATGTTGGATGGTGTTGTGATAAATGCACCCAGGAGTCTTCAGCGACAATTCCTGGCCCCCACCCAGACACCCTACATATGAGTAACACCTGAAACAGAGCAGTAAATAAAACTGTAAAAGAGCCTTAATGTTTCCCCAAGAATATCGCACATTGTGTACTTTTGACCTGAGACACACCATGTCTGTCGCATTCAGGTGTGCTATAGTGCATGTGTGGTCCTTACCCATTGAGTGACTGGATGTAAAGAAAGTCCCTCTGTCCCTTGCGAGGGATGAAGCGGATGCAGGTAGACCGGGAAAATGACTCCAGACCTCGAATGATGGTGCTTCTGTCTTTGGGGGCTTGAATGAAAGAAAAAACAACAACATGTATTATCAGTTTAGTCAGTTTTCTTATCTTAATCTTGATGGGCAACAAGTCAAAAAGTTTTAAAAGGGGACTGTGTAACTTTTTTCTGAACAGTAGCCACTGTAGCAAAAATGGGATGATTACTACTTATTACTAATTATTAGGACATTTTTAAAAGCAAATTTAAGACTTACCTTTGTAGCCTAGTTTGTCTAAATTTTATTTAAAGGTTTTATTATATTCTGTTCTTTTATTTATCTTTTTTAAACGGTTTGGATCATTCGTTTATTTAGCCTATTTATTGTATAATTTTAGTTATTAACATTATTATGTCATTGTATTAATGTTAACTTTTAAATTCTAGTGTGAGTTTAAAACTTATTTATATTCAGTTCTTTTTATTTATTTGGTGTTATCCAGTCTCTGGTGATTCCTCACTGCAAATTGCTGAGAGTGGGATAGTGCTTCCTCAGTTTTCAGCGTGTATGTATTATGTGTGAGAAAAAGTGTGTATGTGTGTGTCTGTGTTTGTGTGTCTTTTGGTTTTGCTTCGGCTTTGTTTTTGCTTGCTTTTATTATGTTGCACCACATTTTAATGTATGAAAAGTTCTAGATCAATAAAGTCTGTTTGATTGATAGAGGTGTAAAGAACAAATCAGATCACAAATCACTTTTTCCACCTCTCAGCTAGATGGTTAGTGAGACTTACAGTACTGATTGGAGATGCGGTAAGGAACATAGACTTTGCCATCAGAAGCTTTTGGCCACTTGCAGCTGTCGTCTTTGTCATCGGTGCAGGGATCAGCATTCCCTAGATCAGTTGGCACTGCTATGTCTCCAAACATCACTAGAGGATCACCAGGGTTCTTTCCTGTAAAATGACATGATGACAGTTGAGAAAAAGTTTTCATCTTGTTTGTTGTACTGCATTTCAATCAGGCAGGTCAAATCTGAGTCTATATAGGCTAATATACTGTAATACTTGCATAATGTAATCTCAGTTTAAATGTAAAATGATTGTCTTGCTCTATGCATTTACTGCTGGAATGATAATTTCACCAAAGATGAAATGTTATCACATATTATGAGATCTGTACTGAACAACACAAAGGAGCTGCAGTGGAGATGAACATACCCAGATTGGCATTGGCTTTCTCTATCAGTGCGGAGACACTGAAATCATCTTCCTCAATGGTGTTCCCTGTTGAATAGAAACAGTTTGTTCATGTACTTGAATGTAACTCAATGAATTGCTATATATTTACATGAATACTAAATATTTACATCAAGTAAATACATTTTACTTCATGAAATGTAAGTAGGTCTTACCAGAGGATTCATCACTCTTTTCAAATGAAGCCTGTAATAGCATGCAGAGGTTGGTCAAATGCTGTTAAATTGATATAGTGCCACTGTGGTCTTATCTGAATTCAATATAATATTTTATGCAAGTTGAAATATTCAGTTTAAATCCTGCAAACTTCAATTTCAGAGACTACTGAATGAAACATTTGCAATACTGTGTGAATACTGTATGAATCTAAAGGTGTCTGCTGATGCTTACCTGCAGAGTGAAGCTCTGGACAGAGCAGAGGAGGATGCTGAGCACAGCGGTCTGGAGGATCATGGCTGGTCACAGGACAGCAACAGCAGACAAAGAAGACATCCAGAGAGACAGAAGATCTCAAGCTTATATTGGTGGGAGAGCAACTTCCTCTTATCCAAATATGGCATGTTGCTCAACAACAGTAATGAAAGAAGTACTCAGATCCAACGCAACAATGTAGAAGTATATCATCATAAGTGAAAGTCTTGCTCTTATAATCATACTTAAATAAAAGTAGAGGTTGGGCCAAAGATAAGTCCACAATTTGTATTTATGTTTTACCTTTTCTCTTTCTGTTATATATTAGAGTTGATCTTGTTTGGTTGGGATTTGGTTGGGTTTTATCTTCACCGATGCATTTTATTTTATTTTATACATTTTATATAATACATATGTATTTTTTATATGTTTATTTAATGTACAATAAACATGAACAAAGTGACTAAAGCTGTCAAATAAATGTAGCAGAGTATAACATACAATATTTTCAATGGTTTAAAGTATAAGTGTCTCAGAATTGTACAGTACTTGAGTGAATGTACTTAGTTACATTGCACCACTGCTCAACAGACACTTATTGACAAATTCAGCTCAGGTGGAAGTGACCGTTATTACTTGAATTAGACTGTGATTTGTGCAAGATGTGGGCTAGTTTCCTGTTTCCTGATGTTTTGTTTATAGGAAGAAAAAGTGTACAACTAAATAATCTATCATGGAAAATGATGTTTTTTTCTTTCTTTCTTCTTTAAAAAAAAAAAAAAAAAAAAAGGTACTGTGAAAATACTCACAAGATCAAGATATGCACTGAAAAAGTTGAAAGTGTGCAAGAATTAAGAGCAAAATGTACTTTAAAGCATTTAAAGCATACTGTATGCACTCATTAGGTTAAAGAGTCCCTGTCAGTGGTATCACTGTAAAGTATCACTTTATCTCCACTAAATCATGTTTTCAAAATGCAATGATCCAGTGGAAGATCTGACAGGACATATTTTGGAAAATCATTACTGAACTTCAGAATATGTATAAAAACTGCATTAACAGCTCACAATGCCTTCCAAATGAACATGATGTTAGATAACAGAAACACTTGTTTGGACTGCCTCAATGATTCATAGCTTTTAATAATTAAATACATTCATTTTAAACTAATTTATGATCATTTCAGATGATATTATTCATAATGTTGAGAATCATTTCTAGTCTGCAGAATCAAACAGCAGTTGTCTGTGAATACTGACGGTGAGAAAAATGAAAATAAAGACTTTTTATTTCAATCATATATTTGATCAGTAATCTAATAATATGGATAATGGATATGAATCATTTATGATAAGCTACCTGTGGCATCACTCAGTGATCAATATGGTGATGCACTGAAACTAAATTCAACAAAACGTACATTTCATTAAAAAATGACAATGTCAAATGTAAAAATATAATTATTATTTCTGTAATACTTTATTTTAGTCAGTATGAATCTATTGATGAATGGAGAATAAGTGGCCTGTAAAAACATGTAATACATTACCAAAGTGAACAACACAAAGTAGCTGAACAGCAGCACACATATCAGTGTTAATTACATGTTTATGTTATTGCATTAATGTTGTCACATTTACATTGACATTGATGTGGTTATATGATTTCTTTAATTGTGGCCATGGTTGCATTGTGTGCTTAGTTTCCACACAGTCTTGTAAAATCTTGCAAAAACAGGAACAATGATTAAGGTAAAACTTATGAGCACAGATAGGACATATGGTTTCCCAGTGAATCACCTGAGCTTTTGCTTTTGTATCATGTAATGGACTGTTAATAGACTGTCTTAAAGAAACTGATTGTAATGAGAATGTTGCGTTTTCTCTTCACTAAACTGTGACTTATTATTAATATTTCACCAGGTCTAGGATGTGTCAGAAGATTAGTCTATGCCATACCAGCCAACAATTGAGTAGTAAGATTTTATGCTATGGCGGGGGTAGGGGGGCATAGCTGCCAAGTTAACACTCCTGTTTTTTCCTGGTTCTCCCATATTTCAATCCCATCTCCCGCTGCCCTCCCGTTTTGTTATTTCTCCCGTAATTGACAAGCCCCAAATTTGTTTGTTAATAATAATAATAATAATAATAATAATACTACTACTAATAATAATAATAATAATAATAATGAGAAGAAGAAGCGCACAATAGCAAAGGTTTTATTTTGAAAGCCCAGACAGGAAACCACCACGACTCCGTTAGTTAGTGCCACTAGCTTAGTGGCTCAGCTACTAATTATTGAAAAACACAAATTTGCATTAACTATGGTCATGATATATATATTTTTTTTATAATATCCCCACACATTTCTTGCTGTGTGTTAAGCAGCAGATAAAAGGCAGCTTGGAGAAAAAAATGTGTTGGGGGGGGGGGGGGCGATCGGTTTTCTATCGCTCATTTTCTTGCACCATGGTTGGTGTGTTTTGTTCATATTGTTGTATTTTACAACATTGTTAAAACTGTTATTTTTTCTTGCACCAGTTTCTATGCAACTAAGAGTTGTTGTAAAAACCAATGCAAATTGCCACAAGCAGTTAGGGTGGATATATTAGTGCATCCTGGTGCCTTTCATACTCACACAGAAATGTATATGAAAGTGTGTGCTAGATAATATACATAGAACAAATAAACACACACTAATAATCACTGTATGACATTAACATGAAACCATGAATGCACGTCACTTATCGCTGATAAACATTTAAAAAAGCTCATAGAAAGACTGCGTGCTCTTACTTTGATATGCGGAAATGACGTCACCAGTAGGCGATCACTTGCTATCCGAAAATAGCCGAGTGATACGAGTGGATTTTCGTTCGGACCGGCGGAAAGTTTGTTTCAAAACTCCGTGTGTGTAAAGCAAATCCACAAGTGTAGAACTGAGATCCACAAATGTTTTTTCGATTCACAAATAAAAACTGAGTTCACAAAATTAATTTAATGCATTTTTTATATTTGTGGAATTTGTTTGTGTATTTGCAGATCCGTTTTATATTTGCAAAATATTTTTGTGAATATACAAATCTTTTTTTTGTATTTGTGGAAGGTGTTTATATTTACAGATTACACATTTACACACAGATTGTCGATCTGCACACACACAACATTATGAAACAAATCTAACTCCATAGCTAGTAGCTATGTATGGAGACCTAATGATGGAAAAAGCAACACTGGTTACTACAAAAATAAACCATTATTTTTGTATACATTTATTTACAGAAAATAAAAAATATATTTTTTTTTTGTGTAGTATACATGTGTATGTTATTTTGTTAAAGCTATCAGACATTAACTATTAATTAATTTAGTTGTTTTGTTTAAATTATTATTTATAATTTAATATTACTTTAACAGCTCAGGGACGTCCAAGCAGCAACATGTTGTTTGAGCACTTTGTTGCA
Source organism: Scomber japonicus (assembly GCF_027409825.1). NCBI lineage: Eukaryota > Metazoa > Chordata > Actinopteri > Scombriformes > Scombridae > Scomber > Scomber japonicus. Next base: position 5,083,939 of record NC_070578.1, read on the forward strand.
TTGTCAATTTGAAAAAATGTTTATTTTTCAAAATTTTCTTCCGGTTGCCGACACACAGCACCACTGCTACAAAAATTACTAGGGGAAACACTGCATTATTAATGTTCAATGAAGTGCAGAAGCAGTTATAAACATACAGTAAGTGGAAACTTGTGCTGTTGTATTTGGACAGTTGCATTGCCTATACTTTTAAAGTGAATTAAATCAGTATCATATTTTGCTTAATTTAATCAACTTCTAAATTTCATTAAGCACATCACAAATCATAAGATGTATTACTGGCGTTGCTTGTAGATGAGAAGCTGCATGGTTTGCCTCCTGTTGAAAAAACAATTGAAAATGTTAAAAAATAATTACACATACAGTGCATGCAAGTGCACGAACACACACACCGGCTTATACATGCAGTAAAACATTAAAGTGATCTGGTTACAGGTCTATTATTTCATAAAATACAGTATATCTATATATTACAGCAGATTTTTAAATAGAAAATGAGTCAATAAATACACATCACAATAAAACAAAACACAGTTATTCGTAAAGTAAAAATAGAATCCTCCAATTCACCACTTAGTTTAAATCACGTTGATGATGGTGTCCACAGAAACTTACTTTCATTTCTAGAGGAATTGGTTCCTTTGCACAGGTTCCACATCAGGTTGGGAAGCAGCTTGATCTGAAATTAATTAAAAAACAGACAATTCTGAAAAAGTTGCGTCATTTCTTATTTGAACTGCTGTGAACATATATATATACTATATTTTTTATATAATTTCATTGTTCCAAGTTTACTGTATGTCTATTTACTACAGTCCCTGACAAAAGTCTTGTCACTTATCCATTTTGTAGAAACAACAGCTTAGAACCTGACTTTTAATTAATCAATTGGTTTTAGAAATGGCTCATATAAAAGCTAACACTCTCCCAAATTATTGTAGCGACCAGAGGGGGGAGTGGTCGCTCTGATTGGGACAATTTGAGCTGGCTCTCTGGTTTGAGCTCAAAGGCTCATGGGACTGTTAATGTTGAAAGGAAAGTCATGTGTTAGTAATGTTGTGTGCATGTTTAATTGTGTTATTTGAGTTTACAGGTTATATGGCCATACATAGTGCTAAGTTTGATGTTGACTGTAGTTAACAGTGTAGCCACCGCGACTGAGTCTCCTGGTGTGTTTAATTACATCTGGCCAGTATTCATTTACTGTTGTTAACAATTCTACTGTAGAATAAAGAGCACCTCCTGTGGTCAATCGGTGTAAGGTACGCAGGAGTTGTATAAAACAGAAATCTGTCTTTTAATTTACCTTCTTCCACGTGAGCTTGCCACATTGGTGTCAGAAGTGGGATTTTAAAAGAGAAGAATGGAGAGACAGATTGAAGAATTAGAGCAAGCCGTTGAGCAGAATTTTAAGCTTTTGGAAAGCCTGGAACAACGACAGAGAATACCTGCTGAAGATGAACATTTTCCAGCCCACCCTGATGGTTCCAGTGCACCACAGCCTTATCACCCCTTAGAGGTCGGGAGTGCTACTACAGAAGAATTCCTGCCGCTTGCTGCCTCTGACCGCCCCCTAGTGACCAGGAGGGCGACTGCTGGTGACACCCTGCTACTTGCTACAGGCGCTGGGCGTCGACACTCCCTTGCTGCCAATGAGCCACCACCACTGGTAACCACACCCAGGCCGTCGCACCCTGCAGCCATGCCTAAGACACCAGCCAAGCTTCCCAAGTACAACGGGGTGACACCACTGGAGCCATACCTCTCTCAAGTCCAACTAGCAGCACGGCACAGCGGCTGGGGCAACGAAGAAGCTGCCACCCACCTGGCCCTGGCATTGGAAGGGAAGGCGTTGCAGGTGCTCCTCGACATTACCCCAGCAGAGCAACGAGACCTCCAAGCCTTGACCATGGCACTACAGAGGCGATTTGGGCAGAGACTCTTTACTGACCAGAGTAGGGAGCAACTAGCCAGCCGTCACCGCCAAGAAGGAGAGAGCCTGGGTACCTTCGCTGCAGATGTGCAACTGCATGCTCAACGCGGTTACCCACAGTTTCACACGGCTGCCCAAGAGGAGCTGGCCCTCCATGCGTTCCTGCGGGGGCTCACACCAGAGAGGTTGCGCCAGCATGTCCGCCTTGCCATGCCCCAGTTTCTCAGTGAGGCTCTTCGTGAAGCTGAACGGGCTGAGGCAGTGCTCTCTACACGGCCTACTCAGCAGAAGGTTTCCCCGCTGCAATCACACATCAGGATGGCCGACTACGATGAGGAAGAGGAGGATGCTGAAGAGGTCTGTCAAGTTCAGCCTCCACCACGACAGTCTCAGCGATGGCCTCCACCCTCCAAGCGCCGCCCCCCTCGTCAAACAGACCGCTGTTACCGATGTGATGAGCCTGGCCATGTTGCTCGAAACTGCCCAGCCCCTGCACCAAAGACCAAAGCCATCCAACCTGAGGGAAACGACAGCGGAGTGGTCCAGTGAGGGGGCCACCACTCCAGTCTCCAACCCCCCTCCGAGGCCGGTACACACTGGTCGGCTGCTTGGGTCACACCAGAGGACTGTATCTGATTTGCCAACTTGATGGCCAACCCTGCCGGGCCCTGGTAGATACGGGGTCTACCATTTCCCTGGTGCGACCTGGCATCCTCCCAAACACCATTGGCCCACTTTCAAAGGCATGGTCCCCAACTAGCACCCAACTGATGACAGTGACAGGAGAAAAAGCGGACATGAGAGGAAAGAAGGTACTGACAATCCAGGCTGGAGGCCATGCGCTGGTGCACAAGTTCTGGCTCGCCAACATCCGAGACCCGTGTATCATTGGGCTGGACTTGCTGAAACGTTGGAGAGCCCTCGTCGATGTGTCGAAGGCAACCATCACCCTTGGCACAGAGACCTTGGCACTCCAGTCCGGCCGGCGGAAGAAGAAGCAGCCCAGTGATCAACGTACCAGTCGCCAAGCAGCGGCTGCTCTGCAGGCACCAAGCCACCGTGTTTCCCCAACTGCCAGCACCCCCACCAGCACACCCACCAGCGTACCCACCAGTGTCCCTGCACAGCCACAGCCTGCCCCAGCCTCTAGTCCAGAGCCTGCTGTCCCTCCCTCTGCCGAGACAACTGAGGCCATAAAGGACTTGTGGCAACGCAGCAAAGATGGTCTAAACCCGCAGCAATGCCAAGAGCTGAAACAACTCCTCGAGGACTACATGGACATCTTCGCTGCGAGAGACGAAGACTGCAAGCATACAGGGTTGGTCCAGCATGCCATCGACACCGGCTCCGCCAAGCCCATCCGTCTACGCCCTCATCGGCTGAGTCTTGCTAAACGGCAGGTGGCAGAGGACAAGATCCGCGAAATGTTAGCTGCTGGAGTAATTGAGCCCTCCGACAGCCCATGGGCAGCCCCAGTTGTCTTGGTGAGGAAGAAGGACGGCAGCTGGCGGTTCTGTGTGGACTATCGACTCCTTAATGCCATCACAAGGAAGGACTCTTACCCGCTCCCGCGCATCGACGATGCGCTTGACTACCTCCTGGGGTCCAGCTGGTTCAGCTCACTTGACTTGCGCAGTGGCTACTGGCAGGTGGAGCTGGCCCCCGACGCAAGACCAAAGACTGCCTTCACCATCGGACAGGGGCTATGGCAGTTCCGCGTCATGCCTTTCGGGCTTTGCAACGCACCAGCTACTTTTGAGCGGCTGATGGAGAGGGTGCTGGCGGATGTACCTCGGAGTCGCTGTGTCGTGTACCTTGATGACCTGCTAGTACACGCCAACGACTTTGACAGGGCCCTATCTAACCTGCGTGAGGTCTTCACTACCATCCGACAGGCAGGGCTGCGGCTGAACCCGGCAAAGTGTCGCCTGCTGACAAGGGAGACAGAGTTCCTGGGCCACATCGTCAGTGCTCATGGTGTAGCCACCAACCCAGCCAAGGTGGCTGCTGTCCGAGACTGGCCAACCCCAGCAAACATCAGCGAACTGCGAAGCTTCCTGGGCCTGGCGTCATATTATCGCCGCTTCATCAGAAGCTTTGCAACCATCGCCAGCCCACTCCACCGCCTGACCGACAAGGGCCGACCATTCGCCTGGGACGATGCCTGTGCTGCAGCCTTCACCCGGCTCAAGGAGACCCTCACTGAAGCCCCGGTCTCGGCCTACCCCGACCCCCAACAACCCTTCATCGTGGACACTGACGCCAGCAATGTGGGGATCGGGGCTGTCCTCTCACAGCAGGGAGGAGATGGGGAGCGTGCAGTGGCCTACTTCAGTCGTGCCCTGAGTCGGGCAGAAAAGAACTACTGCGTCACCCGACGCGAGCTGCTGGCAGTGGTCGTGGCACTGCGGCACTTCCGCCCATATCTGCATGGCAGCCACTTCCTCATCCGCACAGACCACGCTTCACTTACCTGGCTTCTGAACTTCAAGCACCCTGAAGGCCAGGTGGCCCGCTGGTTGGAGGCCCTCCAAGGGTACGACTTTGAGATCCAGCATCGAGCAGGGCGACATCACAGCAATGCTGATGCACTCTCCAGGCGGCCCTGTGCAGCGTTGGAGTGTCGTTACTGCCAGCGGCAAGAGGAACGGGGCCAGTTGACAGCAGTGGTGGCAACTGTTGACCTCACCACCAATGAGGAGGGGTGGCTCCCAATGACTACTCAGCAGCTGAGGCAGCAGCAGGAGGCAGACGCCACCCTGGCGCTGCTGAGAGGCTGGTTGGAGGTGGGGCAGCGCCCTGCATGGACAGAGGTGTCAGCACTGGGGCTTGAAATGAAGGCCTATCACTCCCAATGGGGCAACTTCGAACTTCACAACGGGTTGGTTTACCGGAGATGGCAGGCCTCCGGACGGGGAAATGACCTCCTGCAGCTACTAGTGCCCCGGGCGCTCCGCCCGCAGGTTCTCCAGACCGTCCATGGTTCGGTGGGGGCAGGGCACTATGGGAACGCCAAGACCCTCAAGCGCCTCAGGGGGCGGTTCTACTGGCCTGGCTGCCGACGAGATGTGGAGCTGCACGTGCACTGCTGCGACTCCTGCACCGCCCAGAAAGGACCAACTCGGCACTCCCATGCCCCACTACAGCAGTACTTGGTGGGGGCCCCAATGGAGCGAGTTGGAGTGGACATCCTTGGGCCCTTCCCGGTCACCGACTCCGGCAACCGATATGTCCTCGTGGCCATGGACTACTTCACGAAGTGGCCTGAGGCATATGCGGTGCCAGATCAGAGCGCCACCACAACAGCAGAGAGGTTGGTGGAGGAGATGTTTGCCCGTTTCGGGGTCCCCACCGAGCTCCACAGTGACCAAGGGCGGAACTTCGAGTCCCAAGTCTTCGGTGAGGTCTGTCGACGGTTGGGGGTGAACAAGACAAGGACGACGCCGCTCCACCCTCAAAGCGATGGGCTAGTGGAGCGTTTCAACCGCACCCTGGCCACTCAGCTCGCCATCCTCACCAGCCAACACCAGCGCGACTGGGACCGCCACCTACCCCTGGTCCTGTGGTCCTATCGGACTGCCGTCCAGGAGTCTAGCCAGTGCACGCCTGCTGCCCTCATGTTCGGGCGGGAGCTCCGTACACCAGTCGACTTGGTGTTTGGTGCTCCGCCTGAACCCGAGATTGCTGGGGGAAAAGAGATGGACTACTTTCGTAGGCTGAGGGATCGTCTTCAGGTGGTCCACGACTACACCCGCCAGGCCCAGGCCAACTCTGGGGTACGGCAGAAGAGGGCCTTTGATACGCGATGCCAGGGGCAGGCCTTCATACCAGGGGACAGGGTATGGATCTATTGTCCTGTCCGCAAGAAGGGGGTTTCCCCCAAGCTCCGCAGCCACTGGCAAGGGCCCGGTGAGGTCTTGGATCGATTGTCGGAGGTGGTGTACTGGGTGCGCATGCCCGGTCGGGGGCGCAAGGTGGTGCTGCACCGGGACAGACTCTCACCCTACCGACCCCTTGCCCCGCTTTCAGTTGGAGAGGGGGACAGTAGCAGCCTCCCACAGGACGATCAGGGTGCCTCTCCTCAAGTTGCTCCCCCTTTGAGCCCCAGACGGCCTGCTCGCCAGCGGCGGCAGCCTGGACATTTGAAAGACTTTGTGTTGAGTGATGGGGTTGCCGAGGACGGCTGACCCCTCAGATGGGGGCTATGTAGCGACCAGAGGGGGGAGTGGTCGCTCTGATTGGGACAATTTGAGCTGGCTCTCTGGTTTGAGCTCAAAGGCTCATGGGACTGTTAATGTTGAAAGGAAAGCCATGTGTTAGTAATGTTGTGTGCATGTTTAATTGTGTTATTTGAGTTTACAGGTTATATGGCCATAAATAGTGCTAAGTTTGATGTTGACTGTAGTGTAGCCACCGCGACTGAGTCTCCTGGTGTGTTTAATTACATCTGGCCAGTATTCATGTACTGTTGTTAATAATTCTACTGTAGAATAAAGAGCACCTCCTGTGGTCGAGCGGTGTAAGGGACGCAGGAGTTGTATAAAACAGAAATCTAGTTAGTTTACCTTCTTCCACGTGAGCTCGCCACATTATGATTAATGTTAAATTTGCTTCACTGAAGAAGGATTGATCATTTAATGAACACAGAAAGGTCAGATTTTGCAAAGACAAAAGTCTTGTCACCTTGTCATATGATGCACCCAATCCTAGATCACAGCCTCACCTGTGATCAATAATTGATCAATCAATTAGTGGGTGTGTATAAAAAGAACCTAAGCACATCGGACCTGTAACTTGACCACTGACAACATGCCTAAGATTCACCCTGAGACCAAAGTGTTAATTATCAAGAGGCTGAAGACCAGATCCACTGCTGAGGTGGCTAGAACCTTCAATGTGTCTCAGCGTCAAGTACAAAGGATAAGAAAAAGATTTGAAGAGACTGGAAATGTTTTTGACAAGCCCAGGTCCAGCAGACCGCGCAAGACAACTGCTCGGGAGGACCGTTTGTTGGCTCGAAAATCCAAGGCCAGCCCCTTTTCCACTGCTGCAGAGCTCCACCAGGCCTGGTCACCTCAAGTCCCCGTGTCAACCAGGACAGTGAGTAGAATTCTGTCTCGAAATGGCCTCCATGGTCGAATCAGTGCCCAGAAACCAGCACTAAACAAAAGGCAATTAAAAAAACATGTGGCATTTGCCAAGGCCCACAGCCTGTTAAAAGGATGGACGCTGGAAAAGTGGCAGAAGGTGGATTTCTCCGATGAATCTTCGGTTGAATTACATCACAGCCGGCGCAAATATTGCAGGAGACCTACTGGAGCCCGCATGGATCCGAGATTCACCCAGAAAACAGTTAAGTTTGGTGGCGGAAAAATCATGGTCTGGGGTTACATCCAGTATGGGGGTGTGCGAGAGTTTTGCAGGGTGGAAGGCAATATCAATAGCCTAAAATATCAACAAGTATTAGCTACCTCTTACATTCGCAACCATAAAAGAGGTCAAGTTTTGCAGCAGGATGGTGCTCCATCGCATACTTCCATCTCTACATCAAAGTTCCTCAAGGCAAAGAAGATCAATGTGCTCCAGGACTGGCCAGCCCAGTCACCAGACATGAACATCATTGAGCATGTCTGGGGTAGAATGAAAGAGGAAGCATGGAAGACGAAACCAAAGAATCTTGATGAACTGTGGGAGGCATGTAAGACTGCTTTCTTTGCTATTCCTGATGACTTCATCAATAAATTGTATGGATGCATGGATGCAGTCCTTCAAGCTCATGGAAGTCATACAAGATATTAAATATGGATCTCACAGTATCACTACTTAATTTACTGATGTTATGCTACATATTTTTGTATTTGAAGTCAATTATTTGTTCAATTTTCACATTACTCTATGTAGGCGACAAAACTTTTGTCTTGCCAAAATGTGACCTTTCTGTGTTCATTAAATGTCAATCCTTCTTCAGTGAAGCAAATTTATTTTTGTACATTAAACATAATTTGGGAGAGTTTTAGCTTTCATATGAGCCATTTCTAAAACCAATGGATTAATTAAAAGTCAGGTTCTACGCTGTTGTTTCTACAAAATGGATAAGTGACTTTTGTCAGGGACTGTAGTCTGTCCATTATGTCAGCAGGGTGATAGATACAGTAGTATGATGAGAGAGTATTGTTGGTAGGTGGTAGGCTAGTGGGTAGCCAGGTTAGAAGGTAGGAAGGATGAAGATGAGAAGAAACAAGAGCAGGTTGATAGTTCAGAGGGAATAGTAGTAATAGGCTTCATGAGTCAAAAGATACATACTGCAGCGATAAAGACGGTTCACCCGACCGATGTCGGTGGGACTCATCTGGAAAGCCTCGCCAATGGAAACGTTGGGGTCGGGGATGGGAACAATGGTTGGCTGCCCATTACTAGAGAAGGCATCCCTGTGGTGCAAACAGGCAGTAGTTAAGAGGAGTTTAAAATGTAAACTTGTAACCATTCTATGTTTTCAGAACTGCTTAGATCTTGTTCAACAGGAACCACTAGTACTTCCTGTAGAGCTGAGTGGCCACTGATGTACAGTATGGGAGGATTAAAGCTGCATTAATAATGTTTCACCACCTGGGAGCAGAAAAACTCAACCAACTGAAAACAATAATATAATGTAATCTGACATATCACTTTAGGAGGTTGTTCTGGCTAACATGCCTATATTTACATCTAGCAGACACAGAGCACTAGTAGTGTTGTACTTGAGACTGCTCTTGTTCTTGAGACCACTCTAGAGATCACATTTTTAAAGTCTTGGTCTTGTCACTGAATCGACTGCATTCTGACCCGGTCTTGGTTCTGTCTTGGACGAGCTGGACCCTTGATTTTTTCTTAAGACCAGTCGAGACCACAGCTGCAATGACCTCAATTTTTTTTTTTTTTTTTTTACTGTGATTGAATGTAATACAGCCACCTTCTAATGCAACTAATAACTTATCCCCAGATGTGGTTCCATTTCTCCAAAATAAACCCAATCAGCCATGTTCTGAGGTGCTTGCTTACCTTATCCCCAACCAGTTAACCGTAACCATAACCTAACTCCAACCGCAGACGTGGTGCTACGAGATTTTAACAGGAGAGAACAGACTTTGACATAACACCACCATTTCAGATTCTAAGGTTTGAGGATGAGCTGCACGGTTGAGTGGAGGTGTGTGGGGAAGTTTATTTGTGCTGTTGAATGTAACCACTCCCTCTATCATTCACTCTCCAGCTTGCTCGACCACAGCTAATATGACAGTGTCAGTAAATCTGGCTCTGTAACTACCTCTACAGACTATTATTGGTGAAGAACCCCCCCTCCCCCCCACCCACCCCCCCAATTCTGTGTCTGGACATTTTATACAGAATCAAGTAGCAGTAGTCTCATCATGTAGTGAGAACATTCATATTGGAATGTGACACTGTGAAATACAGACTTGAAAAAGTAAAACCTGTCCTCTAAAAAGGGTTTGCCATGTTATAATAACATGACTTTTGCTTAAGTATATTGATCAGTGAGTAAACTTTGAGAACTACCTTCTATATTGCATGACAGAGTTGTAGTCATAGGGAGTGTCAAGGTTCCTTGTCTGGAGTTTATAGAAGGCGTACTCTAGTCCTGTGAAAGAATCACACAAGTCAGATTTGGTGTGTTCCATTACAGTTTGTCAGTAAAATGTCTGAAAAGTGCAGTAAGTGAAAAGCATGAACAGCATATGCAGGAAACTACATATGTCACTATTTCTGTACCAATGGTTGCTCATTCAAGAGGTCTTGATAAACATGATTCACACCCTGAGTTACTTTATACCTGCTGAAATGAAATGATGAAGTCCAGTCATTTATTAGTAAGTGTTATGGGTCACATGTATATTAATACATCCTGTTTTTTGTTGTTGTTGTTATTTCAAAAGTAATATTTAATCATAGTTTATTCTATATAATGGATAATGACTTTTTCAAATTTTTGATGAAGACTGTGATTGTGACATGACGCACCAGGAATGATGTTTTGCCAGAGGATTCTAACATGCTGGTCCCTGTCAGACCGATTCTGTTCATGGTGGAAGCCCAGGGCATGGAGCAGCTCATGTTGGATGACTTGGTGGTAAATGCAACCAGGAATCTGCAGCGACACAATCTGGCCCCCACCCTGACGCCCGACATATGAGGTACACCTGAAACAGAGCAGTAAATAAAACTATCAAACTGTAAAAGAGCCTTAATGTTTCCCCAAGAATATCCCACATTGTGTACTTTTGACCTGAGACACACCATGTCTGTTGCATTAAGGTATTCTAGTGTGCTATAGTGCATGTGTGGTCCTTACCCTTGTCTAGACTGGATGTACAGAAAGTCTGTCTGTCCATTGAAGGGAAAAAAACGGATGCACGTAGACTGGGCAAATGACTCCAGACCTCGAATGATGGTGTCTCTGTTTTGTTGTGCTTGAAAGAAAAAAAAAAACACGTATTATCAGTTAAAGTCTGTGTAAAGTAAGAATAAATATGTGTTCTGAGTTTGACATACCACAGAAACGTGTGTTGTTAACCACCCTGCCAAATTTGAATGATTAAAAAAATCACCAAAGATATGAAATTAGGCTTCAAAGTTGTGTAAAAATCAGCCTCTTTCTCTGCTCCCAAACGCTGTGGGTGTGCCCGCTGAGTTTGCTGAAACCCCGCCCCCTACCAAGTGTCACCTGTCAATCAAAGTCACCACCTCAACCAGAAACATGGACCTATGTCTGAGGGGTTTCAGCAGCTAGCTCAGCGGCTAACTTGGCGGCTAATTCAGCTAACTGTAGACTGTAGTAGTAGTTGTGTGGGCTGAATGTATTACAGGGGCGGGGGCGGTAATTTTCAGACCCGCCCACTAAATCCTGAAAACAGAAATTTTGAAACACAGTTTGTGAAGCCTAGCTCCACAATTCAAATCTAAATAGTTGAAATGCTTTTTACACATGTTTTAGAAATACATTTATGACCTATTTAATGTGTTTAGAAGAAAATGTCTGAATTCACTTTACACAGTCTTTAAGTCAGTTTTCTTAACTTAATCTTGTTGGGCAACAATTCAAAATGGAAAAGCAAAAATGGGATGATCACTACTTATTACTAATTATTAGGACAATTTTAAAAGCAAACTTAAGGCATACCTTTTTAGTCTTGCTTGTCTCAATTTTATTTATAGGTTTTATTATATTCTATCCATACTGTTTAGTTTATTTAGCCTATTTATTGTATAATTTTAGTTATTTACATGATTATGTCCTCGTGTTAATGGTAACTTTTTAATTCTGGTTTGAATTAATTTTTATCATTTGTCGTCATCTTTTTTTTTTTTTTAAATGCACATTGTATTTTATTTATTTATTTATTTTTGGTTCCTTTTAATTATATGGTTTTATCCAGTCTATGGTGTTTCCTCACTGCAAATTACTGAGAGTGGAATAATTCTTCCTCAGTTTTCTGTTGCCTTTGTGCATGTGTGTGTGTGTGTGTTAGTTTTGCTTCTGCTTTGTTTTTGCTTGCTTATATTATGTAAAGCACATTGTGCTACAATTTACTATATGAAAAGTTCTAGATAAATAAAGTCTGATTGATTGATTTATTGATTGATACTAGGGGTGTAAAGAACAAATTATATCACAAATCACTTCACTGACTCAAATCATTTCATTTCATTAAGATTTGTAGTTGTTGACTATGTAAATGTAATTCAGTATATACAACAGTAACTAGTTGCATCAAACTTGAATACATACACAGTATGTGAATGCATCGTTGTTAAAATGCACCACATATCAACATGTTGTTCAGTAGTGTCTGTCATACAGTATCAGTTTGCACACATCAGCCTCCATAATTAAGGCTGTAGCCCATAAGTGTTCTGAATTGAAGACAGGTGTGTTATATATTGCTAATCCACCTCTCACAAAACCAACATTGTGCCTTCAAAACCTAGATGGTTAGTGAGACTTACAGAACTGATTGGAGATGTGGTAAGGAACATAGACGTTGCCATCAGAAGCTTTAGGCCACTTGCAGTTTTTGTCTTTGTCATCGGTGCAGGGATCAGCATTCCCTAGATCAGTTGACACTGCTATGTCTCCAAACATCACTAGAGGATCACCAGGGTTCTTTCCTGTAAAATGACATGATGACAGTTGAGAAAAAGTTTTCATCTATTTTGTTGTACTGCATTTCATTCAGGCAGGTCTAATCTGAGTCTATATAGGCTAATATACTGTAATAATGTAATAATGTAATCTCAGTTTAAATGTAAAATGATTGTCTTGCTCTATGCATTTACTGCTGGAATGATAATTTCACCAAAGATGAAATGTTATCACATATTATGAGATCTGTACTGAACAACACAAAGCAGCTGCAGTGGAGATGAACATACCCAGATTGGCATTGGCTTTCTCTATCAGTGCGGAGACACTGAAATCATCTTCCTCAATGGTGTTGCCTGTTGAATAGAAACAGTTTGTTCATGTACTTGAATGTAACTTCATGAATTGCTATATATTTACATGAATACTAAATATTTACATCAAGTAAATACATTGTACTTCATGAAATGTAAGTATGTCTTACCAGAGGATTCATCACTCTTTTCAAATGAAGCCTGTAATAGCATGCAGAGGTTGGTTAAATGCTTTTAAATTGATATAGTGCCACTGTGGTCTTATCTGAATTCAGTATAATATTTTTTGCAAGTTGAAATATTCAGTTTAAATCCTGCAAACTTCAATTTCAGAGGCTACTGAATGAAACATTTGCAATACTGTGTGAATACTGTATGAATCTAAAGGTGTCTATTGATGCTTACCTGCAGAGTGAAGCTCTGGACAGAGCAGAGGAGGATGCTGAGCACAGCGGTCTGGAGAATCATGGCTGGTCACAGGACAGCAACAGCAGACAAAGAAGACATCCAGAGAGACAGAAGATCTCAAGCTTATATTGGTGGGAGAGCAACTACCTCTCATCCAAATATGGCATGTTGCTCAACAACAGTAATGAAAGAAGTACTCAGATCCAACACAACAATGTAGAAGTATGTCATCATAAGTAAAAGTCCTGCTGTCCTACTTAAATAAAAGTAGATAACATTTCTCTAATCCAGTGGTTCTTAACCTGGGTTCGATCAAACCCTAGGGGTTCGGTGAGTCGGTCTCGGGGGTTCGGCAGTGCCTCATTTTTTTTGAAAATGACATGAGAGTGGCACTTGCCAAGGTGAAGCCACATATATCTGAACTGGTCTCTCAAAGGCAACAGCAGAAGTCACACTGATTTGCAGGTATGTAATTTGTTGTGAGTTTATGCATTGTGTTGGTTTTGTTCTTTGAACAAGGTGATGTTCATGCACGGCTCATTTTGTGCACCAGTAAAAAAACATATCTATGTCTTGCATTTGAAAAAAATCCTATTTTATTTTTCACTAAAGAGGGGTTCGGTGAATGCGCATATGAAACTGGTGGGGTTCGGTACCTCCAACAAGGTTAAGAACCACTGCTCTAATCTTTTCTTTTGCTGTTAAAATATAAGAGTTGATTTTGTTTGGTTGGAAACTGTTTTTATCTTTATCGATGCTTTTTATTCTATTTTATAAATTCTATATATTATATATGTTTTTCAATATACAATAAACATTAACAACGTGACTAAAGCTGTCAAATAAATGTAGCAGAGTAAAACATACAATATTTTCAATGGTTTAAAGTATAAGTGGCTCAGAATTGTACAGTACTTGAGTGAATGTTCTTAGTTACATTGCACCACTGCTCAACAGACACTTATTGACAAATTCAGCTCAGGTGGAAGTGACCGTTATTACTTGATTTGTGCAAGCTAGTTTTGCTTCCTGCTGTTTTGTTCATAGGAAGAAAAAGTGTACAGCTAAATGATCTATCATGGAAAAGGAAGTATTTATCTGCTATTTCTTCCTTTTTCTTTTTAAAAAAATATAAAAGTACTGTGAAAATACTCCATCACAAGAAAAAGTCATGCACTAAAAAAGTTGAAAGTGTGCAAGAATTAAGAGCAAAATGTACTTTAAAGCATTTAAAGCATACTGTATGCACTCATTAGGTTAAAGAGTCCCTGTCAGTGGTATCACTGTAAAGTATCACTTTATCTCCACTAAATCATGTTTTCAAAATGCAATGAACCAGTGGAAGATCTGACAGGACATATCTCACAGTTTGGAAAATCATTACTGAACTTCAGAATATGTATAAAAACTGCATTAACAGCTCACAATGCCTTCCAAATGAACATGATGTTAGATAACAGGAACACTTGTTTGGACTGCCTCAATGATTCATAGCTTTTAATAATTAAATACATTCATTTTAAACTTCTTCATTTATGATCATTTCAGATGATATTATTCATAATGTTGAGAATCATTTCTAGTCTGCAGAATCAAACAGCAGTTGTCTGTGAATACTGACGGTGAGAAAAATGAAAATGAAGACTTCTTATTTCAATCATATATTTGATCAGTAATCTAATAATATGGATAATGAATCATTTCATTCAGTGATCAATATTGTGTTGCACTGAAACTAAATTCAACAAAACATACATTGTCATTAAAAAATGACAATGTCAAATGTAAAAATATAATTATTATTTCTGTAATACTTTATTTTAGTCACTATGAATCTATCAATGAATGGAGTATGAGTGGCCTGTAAAAACCTGTAATACATACAGTAACCAAAGTGAACAACACAAAGTAGATGAACAGCAGCACACATATCAGTGTTAATTACATGTTTATGTTATTGCATTAATGTTGTCACATTTACACAACTCTCAGAGTTGCATGACATTGATGTGGTTATATGATTTCTCTAATTGTGGCCACGGTTGCATTGTGTGCTTAGTTTTCACACAGTCTTGTAAAATCTTGCAAAAACAGGAACAATGATTAAGGTAAAACTTATGAGCACAGATCGCACATATGGTTTCCCAGTGAATCACCTGAGCTTTTGCTTTTGTATCATGTAATGGACTGTTAATAGACTGTCTTAAAGAAACTGACAGGAACAACCACATCAGAGTCCTGCTACAAAACGTCCATTCTGGTAATGGAGTATGTCATCTTAGACCAGGATTGCGAGGGTTACTTTAAACATGCATTCCTATACAGTTTCTGGTTACCTCTTAAAAATGTAGTCAGTAAAGTAATCCAAGTCCACAATATTGAAGTTATGCAACTTCATTACTGTCTGTTACATTAGGATTACTGCAATAACAAATCTGCAAATTGCCACAAGCACTTAGGGTGGACCTCTCTCTCTCTCACTGTCTCTCTCTCTCTTTTCCACAGTTTGGAGATTCACTTATCATTTCAGCTGCTGTAGGATTCTACAACCAGGTTGTAGATTAGCAAAAAGATTTTGTGGATAGGCCCATAAAACGGAGCAGATGGCGGATCAGATACTGCGCAATTCACAGTGCTGTAACATTCAACATGCTCAGAGAAATCCTCTGATGAAACAGCGCCTAGCCCGCTGGCTGAGTCTGACTTTTCTTTGACACACTGTCAGGTCAATATATTACACACACACAGTATGTAATAAATAGTAATAAACTTAAGCTCTCTTTAACTCATTTGTCATAAATCTTTGGGACTAATGACAAATGAGGCCAACTTTTAAGTACAGTGTGTGAAGTGAGTGTACATGCGCCCGCTGTGTGCACCTGCATGTGTCATGCGGTATCATCCTCTACTCAGACTTTCATGGATCAGCAAGTTAATTTTCTCTCTTGTTTCTGCTCTGTTTAGTTTGGGACTTGTTCAGTGTATGGTAGTATATCGTTCTTTACTGTAAAATGTGTTTTAAAATTGTAATCCCCATTTTTACTGAATGTACCTGTAATCAGACTTTGTCTTTTTCTGTAACTGTAGCAGAACACAGTTAACTTTTTGTATCCTAATAACATAACGCTGTTGCATGTATTCATTACTCCCCAAGCCTGGAAAATGTTGTGTCGACAGACTGTGTGGGAAAGATGCCTTTTTGGTAAAAAAACGACAAGCGGAGTTGCTGGCGAACAGTTTGCTAGTTTATTAGCAGCAGGCAGGAAAAACACATCTGCTCTTGAGCAGATCTTAGCTCACACTGGCTTACTCTAATATTGTTAGCGCCCTCTAGCGAGGGAGAGAGGTCATAACCAAGTGACCGCAGAACAACAGGGCAGGACAAGTTATACATTTAACTTCCATTTCCTTCAAACACCACAGAAAAGATATCATCTTAGACCCTGCTGACAATAAATTAAAACAGATGAATTATCATAAAAAGACATGATAATAAATTTCATGACTTAACTTTGGAAACAATCACACTGATAATACAACCCTTTAGTCATACGAGAACATTGATATTGGACAATCTTGCAAAGCTGTCTGTTTTCAGACAGTTCAAACTCGTGTTAAAAGTTATTGGGCGAGACCAAGTTTCCCAAGTTCATACTTTCATCATGACTGTTAAGTTCATAAACTCATGGTTCAAAAAATAAGATGGAAGTAAGGGTGCTTTCACACCAACAGTAGTTGGTGCATACTAAACAGTCCATGTGGACCAAAAGCGCACTAAATCAAGCGGACCGAGACTTCCAAAAAGAGGTGGTCTCGGTCTGCTTGACTTTGCATGCCGACCTACCGGAAGATGAGCTCAATGAACGTCAATTGGACCAATCTTGATTTGTTTGCAGGTGTGAACGCGGACCACACCACAGCCTGTATGCTACACAATAAGCCACAATGCTTTTCGTCCCTACTTGAGCTGAAATCAGCAAGCTGAAGCTGATTTCATTTTAGCTCTAACTCTGTAAATATACCATTTTATCCACATTTATAACCTTATTAGGCGAGAAAGTAGCCCTGTAGATCCACAATGTGACACTAATTTGTCCAAATAGCACCTGTTTAAAGTTAGCCGTAGCGAGTAACGCACATCCGGTCATTTTCACAAAATAAAACACCCGTTACCTTTTATTAGTAGGAAAACCATAATGATAGAATTGGTGCTTTTATTTTGAAAACAGGAAGCGAATACCCTTGCTGTAGCTAACTTTTAAAAAAAATTTTTTTTAACTTCTTTATTTAAGTGTTCAAGTTATACAAAAAGTGTCAAACACTGACATACAACACAAAACATGAGAGCTGTTCCACATTCAGAAAGATAATAAATAGAATAAATACAGAGACAGAAAGGATCTAATTCAAACAAATACACAATGAATAAAAATAAATAAAAAACAGAACAAAAATAAATAGATAAATATTGTCATGTCCATACATAGGTATGTAATAATCATTGTTAATATATCCCATTAAATGTCAGGGGGTACATCAAATATTTTTTCATAGCTTTCTAAAAACATTGTGTTCTTTTTATTTTTAACTAAGGCAAGAGATTTATAAAGTGAATTGAACCTGTAGCTAACTTGAAACCACTGAGGTGGTGATCTGTGACGTTTGTATTTTGTTTTTTTTCCAGAAGTTACGTTGCATCTTGGGGAATGTGAGTGTGAGTAGTCAGCTCTTGATGCATACTCTGCATTTCTGGAGAATCTAGTAAACCATCCATGAACTTCTCACATACTCTAAATCACACACTACGCAGTTAAAACACACTACATACTTCAAATGACGTCAGAGTTAGTACGAGTAGTAGGAAAGTATGTGGTTTTGAACAGACTTCCTGTGTGTGTGATAGTCCATTGTCTTCACCTGTGCATCGTTATCTCCTCCCCTCATGTGTATAAATGCCTGTTTCCCCACTGTGTCTTTGTCAGTTCTGCCACATATCTCAGTGGAGGCGCGATTTGTGATGTGTAGTTGAAGGAAGCAGAATCTGTGACTCGTGGGGAAGATTCGAGCAGTTGTACTTATCAATTTGTGTATGTGTTTTAAAAGAACACAAATATTTTCGTGAGAAATTATTTTACATACATTGAATATTTATTGCACAAGTTCACATTCAGATTTGCACATATTCAAATTTTATCCACAACTTCACATTGTTTGATGCAGATACACAAGTATGTTTTGCACCAAATATACTACAACAATAGGAGCAAAAATGTGAGCGTGTCAGTTTTTTAATCTGTGACTTGTAAAATAGGATTTGTGCACCTGCAATTAAGAATTTGTGAATGTGTAAGTGTTGTGTTGTATTTGTGGAGAGAAAAAAAAATGTACAAGTGCACAACTCATAGAGTATGTGACCTCAAATTTACTGTACACAACTACAAATTCCACTGTTACAGGTGCTCAAACCTTTTGCACCAATAATACCTTCGTATAGAAGTTCCTCAGCAGAAGTGGAGGGAGTTTGCTCCTCCTCAGTGTTCTCAGGAAGAAGAGGCCAGAATTTTAAGCCTAAATGACACTCAAACGGTTGTGGTACAAAAAAATTCATACAGTGTTCACTGAGGTGGAAACTATCGCGAAAGACTAAAAATTAAAAGGTACCAGGCTTTAAGCTGTAAAGTCGGCTATTTTAACATGGGGCTCAATGGGAAATTGCTCCCTTCTGGTACCAGCCCCCAGAGGCCGCGGGGGGGACCGAGCTTTTTGAACGCGTCTTGCTGGCAGCACACAGCTCGCTTATGACCTCTAGCTCCTCCCCCTGGCCACATCAGTCATTACATCTACAACCTGTAACTTTTCACATGCAGGCGCCCCCGTCCACTGAGCACAAGACATATTGACATCTGGTCAACCTGCGTCCACATCCCCGGTCCTCATAGCCCCTCACAAAGCAACATCACCTCAAAGTGGCCTTATTCAACACCCACTCCCTCAACAACAAGAGCCTCCTTCTCAATGATTTCATAATGGACAATAACCTGGACTTTCTCTGTCTCACTGAAACCTGTCAAACACCTCTGGACTATTTCTCACTAAACCAAGCCACCCCCACAGGATACACTTATATGGACAAACCCCGCAAAGAGGGCTGGGGAGGTGGCATTGCTGCCATCTTTAGGAAAAATATCAAAACATCCACCGTCCCCATTGCTCCACATCCCTCATTTGAACACCTCACCTACAAACTCTGGTTCTTCTCCTCTGGTCACAGCCATCATTTATTGCCCCCCAAAACCACATCCCTCCATCCTTTCTGATTTTGCTGACTTTCTGACCCAGTTATCTGCCATCTCACCATCTGCTCTCCTCCTGGGCGACTTTAATCTACACATTGACAGCACAGACAATAAACCGGCTACAGAATTTTTACAACTGCTGCAATGCCTCAATTTCACTCAACACATAACCTTCCCAACACACAGCCGTGGTCACATTCTGGACTTGGTTTGCTCCACTAAACTCAACATTCAACAGTTATCCAGTCACAATTTGCATATTTTCCAACCACCTGGCAATCACAATGAACATTGAACTCCCTACCTCCACCCCAATCCAGAGCCGGACAATAACCTTCAGAAACCTTAACTCCTTCTCACCTGCAGCTCTCTCAGCCTCTCTCACCTACTGTCTGTCTGCCTCACCTCCCCTGCCCTCTGATGACCCCACTGACCTGGTCAACTATTACAACAGTACACTCTCCTCCTGCTTGGATCAGCTTGCCCCCGCCAAAACAAAAACTGTCTCATTCACCCACTCTGCCCCCTGGTACTCCGCCAAATGAAATCCTGGAAACGCCAACTGGAAAGATTCTGCAAGAAAACTGGATTATCTGTTCACCTTCTCGCCTACACAGACCACCTGCAACAATACAAAGATGCACTCAACACAGCCCGGAGCACCTACTACTCTCACCTCATCCACTCTGGCTCAAACAACTCCAAGGCTCTGTTTTCCATCATAAACTCACTCCTCAAACCCCATGACAACACTCACTCATCATTTACAACTGAAAAGTGCCAATCATTCCTTTCATACTTCCAAACAAAAATAGACACCATCTAGAGTAACCTCAACACCTCTGGAATCCCTCCCATTTCACCACCTGCCTCATCACCTGCCACCATCCAGCCCCTGTTACAGTTCTCTCCAATATCTCCAGCACAGTTAACAACTCTCATGACCGGGATAAAAACCTTCACCTTCACCTGCACCCTGGACCCAATCCCATCCAAACTCATTAAGGACTGCCTCCCTGTCATCACCGACATCATTAACACCTCCCTCAGCTCTGGTTTTGTTCCCCAAACCCTCAAACTGGCTGCCATTACACCCATCATCAAAAAATCTGGTCTCAACACTGACAATCCAAGTAACTTCCGCCTTATCTCGAATTTCCCCTTCCTGCCAAAAATCCTGGAATGTGCTGTAGCCTCTCAACTCAGAACCCACTTCACCTCCAGTAATCTCTTTGAATGCTTACAATCTGGTTTCCAATCACAACACAGCACAGAGACAGCCCTCCTCAAAATTACCAACGACCTTCTCCTCTCCTCAGACTCCGGACACCTCACCATTCCTCATCCTTCTTGACCTCACAGCAGCCTTTGATACCAACAACCACTCCATCCTGCTCTCCCGACTGAAATCTTCAGCCCACATCACTGGCACAGCACTCACCTGGATCCACTCCTACCTCACCAACCGTCACCAGTTCATCAGCGTTAACAACTGCACTTCCACCACTGCTCCTCTGTCACAAGGTGACAACACCACTCCACACTCAGCAACTGTCTCATTGAAATTAAAAAAATGGATGTAAAAAAAACTATCTCCAACTGAACAGTGACAAATCAGACATCATCATCATCATTGGTCCCACACCAGAACCCCCCAAAACTTCAGCCTCACCTTCAACAAATGTACTCTGTCTTCCTCCCCTCACACCCGGAAACCTTGGTCATCTTTGACAGCCAACTCAAGTTCGACCGCCACATTAACCACATCACCAGGACCACCTTTGTTCACCTCAAGAACACCGCCTGTC
The DNA here is from genome assembly GCF_027409825.1 of Scomber japonicus. Lineage (NCBI taxonomy): Eukaryota > Metazoa > Chordata > Actinopteri > Scombriformes > Scombridae > Scomber > Scomber japonicus. The sequence goes on from NC_070578.1 coordinate 5,104,836, forward strand.
TTCGCCCCTCACTCACCGTCTCTGCTGCCGAAACCCTGATTCATGCTTTTATAACATCCAGACTTGCATCAGCATCCTATATGGCTCATCATCCAAACTCCTCAATAAACTCCAATACATTCAGAACTCCGCTGCCCGCCTGCTCACCCACACCTGCTCCTGAGAACACATCATCCTTGTCCTCCAAAAACTGCACTGGCTCCCCATCTCACCCTGTATACAATTCAAAATCCTCCTGCTCACCCACAAATAACTTAACAACCTGGCCCCCACTTACTTCACAGACCTGCTCCACCACTACACCCCCCCTCCCGTGCCCTCCGATCCTCAGAGGAAAATCTCCTTGCCCTATCCTCTCGGACCAACCACCAAACTTGGGGGGACTTTTCATTGTATGTCTTTTTTAACCTTCTACATTGTTTGTTCTTTTCATTTTATGTCTTTTTTAATATTCTACATTGTTTGGTGGTGTGTTACTCCACATTGTTCTATATTTTAATTGTGTCCTTTGTAAAGCGTCTTTGAGCACTTGTAAAAGCGTGTTATAAATAAAATGTATTATTATTAAAATGTATTATTATTATTAGAACAATCCTGTATTTATGGGGAATGTCAGGGTTACCGGACTAGCAGTGTGTCCATCAAGATTGATGGATCTGTGGTGGAACATCATCTCCAGAGCAGTAAGTAAGCTCCTACTCATATTAAAACATTAATTATCATAGACTTGGAGTTGGTGCCAAGAGCATAAAACTTGTTGCAACACACACACACACACACACACACACACACACACACACACACACACACACACACAGACACACACACACACACACACACGTACACACACACACACGTACACACACACACACACACACGTACACACACAAACAAAGGAAAATGTGATAAACAAAAAATGTACAGGAAAATGAATGTTTTTGAACATTTATGAAAAATAAGAGAAAACGTGGTAAAGAAACTAGAAAGAAAAGAGCTACTGTAGGGGATTGAGAAATATGAAACAGACACCCGCCGTTATTTTTAGATATTATTTAGTACTACATTAACATAGTAAATTTACACTAAGTGTTGATCTGTACCACCAGGTACGCAGATAGTGCTGTAGCCCCACTGTGAACTGGATCAGGCTTATAGACCAGAATTCCCTTCAAGCCCTGCTTAGCGTTAGTCAGAATTAAAATGGCACTATCTTGTGTCTTGTCATTGATCCACAGATCCACAGTGCTGTCTAGACTGTGTGTCACAGCCGGTTAGACTACAAATGTAAAGTCATAGACAAAAGTGTAGTTGATTTCACAAATATGAAAGAAAAAAACAACAACACAGTGTTACACTAATGCAACAATTAGTCCAAAATAACATAACAGAGCATAAAAAACATATGAAAAATGTATTCCAGAAGCACCAAAATAAACATATTATATTATTATATCTTATATTATTGGGTTATTGCCGATGTTAGTTAGTAGATAATGGGAGAACAGTAAGTAGAGGAGGAGCAGAAGTAATAAAAAAGGTAGAAAACCAAATAGGAAGACTGAGAGGAAGAGGAACTTGTAGAGAAATGATGGCACCCAGTGGTATGAGTGTGTAACTACAGCACATATGTCCATATTAACGAAGATATAAAAATAAACAATTTAGTTGCTGCTGTTATATTATTTGCTGTCATGATATTATTGATTTTTGAATACAATATTTAAACTGACATCAGTACTGTCAGTGACACATTTACTATGATTTCTAAAAACCTTAATTATACCAGTATATTTGTATTAACATTTAAACTCATTACCAGAAAAATATGAAGCCTGCTTCATGTAATGCAATTCATTGCATTGCAATAAATACAATCTGTGAAACTAATTGTAAATACATTGTTTATTTTCTCTTTTTGCTGATGGCAGGATGGTGGCGTCTTTCTATTTGTGGACTTTACTTCCAGCATTTAACACAGTGATCCCACATCAACTGGTCAACAAGCTGAGCAAAGCAAAGAGTCGGGAGACATAACTCTGCTACCTTCATCCTAAGCACAGGAACCCCCCAAGGGTGTGTTTTGAGCCCAATGCTATACACTCTGTTCACCCATGATTGCACCCCCATCCACTTCTCCAACTCAATAACGTGCTGACGACACAACAGTCATCGGTCTGATCACCAACAAGAGAGGTTGGATAATGCTGACATTAAACAAATATGCCAGCAGTTCATCTGTGTTAATGAGAGGCTTTTTTTATATAAGAGCAAGGCAGTAGATATTGGGCTATGTGGATTGAAGGTGTGATAGCAGTGTATCGATGAGTGTATATTGGGATTTATGTCCAAAAAAGAAAAAAAGACTGAGGCACTCTGTTGTAGATACGTGAATTTTTTTTATAAATATAAGGAGCAGGCAGACAATGTGTTTCTGTATACTGGGATTGTCAGTAGTAGTTCAGATGTATTGATCCTGAGCTACAGAAAAAAATAAATAATGTGTGCAAGTTATTCATATGTTAATTTTCAATGTTTAACCCCTTATAAATTTGACTAAACCACATAGACAAAAAATAACATCATTGACCCATCATCACAACAAAATAACATCATTGACCCATCATCACAACAAAATCATTGACATGTTACAGGATTTCCTGGGCTTTTCAGTATTTTCTATGTACTGCCCTTTCAATGTGGCATCAGTAGCCACTGCTTTGACTTTTAACATTATAACTGTTGACTTTCACATCATTAACTAACCTGTGATGAAGTGTTTGCCACACATGTAAACATATTGACAGGCTGGTGTTGCACTGTATATCAGTGTTTTGTGACCTTCAGTGATGGCAGAAGTAGTCAGACCCTTAATTAAAAGTATCAATATCACAATGTAGGTATATATAGAAGTATTGCTAGCTAAATTTACTTAAATTAGTTAGTAAAAGTACACATTTAGCAAGAAATCATGTTGTGATTGATATATTGAATACATTCAACAAAATACATCATTATTATTAACCAGGTGGAGCTGGTTTGAACTACTTTTAACTCTAACTCCTTGGCTGCATATTTGTATGTCAGTCTGGTCTTGTTAGGTCAAGGTGGGTGTGTTTCTGCTGTGGGTGGGTGTTTTTTTTGTGACAAGAGTATGTTGAATGTCCCACGCTGATAAGAGCACAGGAGTGTTGTTTTTTTCTTCTTGTGACAGATGTTTCAAACTCAGACTATCAGCTTTCTAGCTGGCAAAGGGGGAAAAAGCCAACCAAGACAGCTGACAGGATTTCAGAAATACTGAAATCCAAATTTCAATAGGATAACCCAAGACCAGTCCATTCAATAACTTTGGACAAGTGACCAAAATAAATCTTCAAATGGTGTTAAATATTTTGTTTTGTTTTTGTTACATGCTGTGTGTAAATGTAACTGGATAATCATATTTTCTTTTTTTAATTTATCTTGGTACAGCTCTCACCACACTGCTAGGAAACAATGCAAATATATCTTACATTTACAGTGCTGTGCAAAAGTTTGTGCTTTGGTACTAAAAGTAAAATTGGGATAATAAAATGCCATGAATAGTTTTTGTTTATTAATTATAATTAACTTCATAGTTCAAGTTCAATAGACTTGAACATGTGCAAGCCTCTGTGGAGGCCATACCATCAGTAGTACTTGCACAATACTGCAATACACTGTACATCCTGTGTGATTGTGAAGTACAAACTCCTTCCTTGTCCTTGAGATGTTTTTTAGGGGATGTGGGCAGTTTTCCAACCTAGGAGGAGTTACTGTGAACATGTAGTTATTTTTTATAAGATGTTTTCTTCTTTTTAAAAATTCTGTGAATTTTAATAAACATGTAAACCCAAATAAATACACATATAATTTTTTTCACACTATGATGTCCATTCAACAGTGTAAGGGAACCTTCAGTACCCTGTGAAGCTGTAAGCTGTATTGATACAACAGCAACACTACCCTAAGTAAAGTAGCAAGCCACACTTCAAGCTCAGAAAAGTTCAGTCCAGGTTCTATACAGTGACATGCTGCCTTTTAGCTACATACAATGCAAAACCAAATATTCACAATGTTGATGTTAAATACCAATGTTAGTAGATATGGAAACATTTTCATTGCTAAAAATAAAGCTGCTTGTAATGATCCCCAGGTGGGAAAAGGAGCATGTTAATGCAGCACAAGACAACAAGCAGCTGAGAAGATTCTCCACATAAGGTCTATTTAAAAGAGCTCTGTTTTAAAACAGCTTGTAAGTGGGCCAAACTGTACTTGAAAGTTCTTCTCGATATGTAGGACCAAAAGTATGTGGACTTCACATTTCTTATTGTTTACATTAAATGTTTAACCCTTTCATGCATGAATTGTGATTTTTTTCTCCTAATTCTTTCCATTTTTCTTTAGGCATTTTGAACAGCTGTCCACTACAGTGACCAGTATGTGTGAAAGGGTTCAATTAAATTAAATAGAATTTCCTTTTTCTTCTCATCTCTTGTCATGAATTTGTTATTTTTATTTAAGAAACTCCAACCTCTCTTTTGTAGTTGTATACAGACAGGCATAACTGTGCACACCCAGTTTCACACACCTGTGACACATGCAGTGTTTCACATAGGTTGCAAAGTCTCTGAAGTTTCCATTTACAGTGATAAAGGTTTTCATGCCTTACGATACAACATGCTGTTTATTTGTTCTTGGGGAACCTGGAACTGTATAAAAGCATTCACTGGGTGCCATCACGGCACTCATTCTCTATTCAGGCTTTAAGGTAAGGACCCATCCTCCTTTACCTCCTTTTCCTTTTCCTTTATATAAGGAATTTATGTGCTTTATTTTAGGCTGACATTAGGTAGCAATTTCTATGATGCCCATATCTGCAATGCATTATAAGCATACTCATAAAACATTATAATATACTTATAGTACTGTATAATTATAGTCAAAAGCACCCATAAATATTCATAATGCTTTAGAACAATAAACGTATTATAAAGCATGTGTAAGGTCAAGTATCATTATACTTCATAATGCATTATAATCATTGTTATAATGCATTATAATGTGTATGTAAGTTATTCTAAGTAAAAATGCAAGCAAATTACCAGAAATTATAGTTTATATACATTATATGGTTTAACAGTTATATGGATTTTCTCAGTATGAATTGTGTTTTGGCTTCCTGTCTCTTTCACACTCTATTTCACCATCCTTACTATAGGTCTGTTGTAACCATGTTGGTTTTCTCTTGGTCCGTTGTGGCTCTGTTGCTGGTGTCCTCTTCCTGGGCTGAGGTAAAAAACCACAAACCACATCTCACCGACATGACATGAGGCTTAAGTCAAACAGAAGTGGAATATTATACATTTAATGTTAAAGTTGAAAAATAATTACAAAACACATGTCATAGATGTTTTAAGTTAAAGCTACGCTGTATGTATGGATGACAAGAATGGCACAAAAAAAGAACTACGAGATAATCAGATCATAGTCAAACCTTAAAAAGTAAATCTATATTTAAATGACAATAGATTCAGATTTGAAAAGGAAATATGCTTTTGCTTGATATAAAAAAGAAGAAGCACTAAATGGTTTTACATAGATAGACTTGAATGAAATTAGGTTCAGGAAATTACACTGAAAAAATCTGACATTAAGTTAAAAAAAAACAAAACAACCAATCCACTTCTGAACCCTATGGGCAGGACATTTTCAAAATTAAATAAATCATTATTTAATTATTATTATTCATATGAATAAACTGTGTAAACTATAGCAATGAACCAAAACTTTTGAAATATTGAATTAAACTCAACTCATTATTATAAAATGTGTTACATTCTTTTGTTTTATTGGTGTTGTTAATGTTACCTTTTCTTTTAAGTCGCTTTCTAGCCACTTCTAATCACCTCAGCCAGTCCTCATCAAACAAACTAGATTAGACCAGATTCAGCCAGTTAGCTGCTAGCTAGAGCAACAACAATGTCAAAGTGATTCAAAAAGAACTGGTTACTGCTGTACATGAACACAGTACATAGACACAGTAAATAACTTCTGTTTTTATGTAGCTTAACAGGGTTACTGCGCAGGGCTGTGAGCTTGGATTATTACTCAGCATCAAAGTGAAAACCTGGTGTTGACTGACTTGAATTACATGTTTTATGGATAACCTTCTGCTGTATAATATTTTGCTCTTCTTTTCCATGTCACTCTGGACGAGTATAGGAAAGTAAGAAACCTGGTTTATTTATTATTTCCTTTTTGTAGAAATATGTTATATTTGGTATTTGATTGATGTTAGCAACAAAGGGGAATTCCATTTATAGTGAAGGTGATGTCACACAATGTAATACACTGTGTTGTGCAGAGGTTGCTTCTATTGACGAGGACACATCCAAGGAGCTTTCTGTGGGTGAACTGCTGGAGAGAGCCAACAGAGACCGCCGTAAGTAGAGCTTCCCATAACTTAAACCAAGTAGTTTTAGTTGCTTATGGTTAATCAATAAACTATAAATAAAATATAGTGTAACAGTAGCACAGGAACAATGATGTCTATATGTATTAATATTAATGTACTGAATTAGTAAGGGTGTGGTTGTTTGTTTATGAATTCAACTATTTATTTGTAAGAGGAAGAATGTGCTATTTCCTTGTTCAAGATGTATATAGTGTCACTTTAAACACATGACCAAACAGTTGTACAATTTACAATGACTGCAGTGCAGTGTTGATTATCTGTTAAAGAGAAGACAAATCTATCATCATTTTTTTGATCATACATTGTGCCTGTTTGGGTAAAAGCAGACAAATGATGATACCATCTAATAGTGAAATCAGTCTTGGTCTCGAGACCACATTTTAAGGTCTTGGTCTTGTCTCGGAATCGACTGCAGTTTTGCTCTGTCTTGACTTGGTCTTGGATGAGCTGGACTCTTTTATGTTTTACTGTGACTGAGTGTAAAACTCCCACCAATTTCAAATGCAACCGATAACTTATTTTACTTTGAAAGTTTTCCAAATAATGAAAAATACTGCCGTAAAGAGTGCGATATACATCACAACGATATAGATGACAGAACACAATATGAAATGGTGGACGTTTTTCTCTTATATCTGATATATATCATCCTATTACACAGCCCTACTGTACATTCATTTATATTGTACTAACATTCCTAAATAATGTTTTTCTTTTTTAGCAGAGGAGTAATGTAAATGCCGAGCCTCATGATAACACTACTGTCTAATACTGCCTACTATCTACTACTATGATACTATCATATGCCTCAATCTAGGCATCTTCAAATCTACAAATAATCAGAGTCAATATCTCTTTAATAAAGGAAGGAATCTCAGTCTGTGTGTATGTCTGTATGTCCTTCACATATCTCTTGAACCATTTACCTGAGCACCTCCACACTTGGAGGGTATAAGGCTCAGGACCTAAGGGAGTGCAGTGTTGAATTTGGCGCAATCTGAACATGCAAAACATTTGAGCACTTAAGCATTTAACCCCAACCGGTTGAGGCACATGGCCGCCCTCTTAGAGTCCCGGTTTTGCCTGAGGTTTCTTTCCGCCCTTGGGGAGTTTTTCCTTGCCACTGTCACCAGAGGCTTGGTCATATTGGAATGTTGGGTCTCTTTAATTTAAATTTAGATTACTTTTGTTGTGATTTGGCGCTGTATAAATAAAGATTGATTGATTGATTGAAGCAACTTTGCTCTGTGCAGGGGAAGAGCAGAGTTTCAGGGCTCTGCCTGCATGTCAGGGAGATACTTGGGACAAGGTATGACATGAGTCAGAGAAAAGTGTTCTACAGAGAGAAAAGTAGACAGTGAAAACAGAGCTTTTAATCAAGAATGGACACTGGTTTCTGTACAGAAAGTCCCCAGAGTCCAATACAAAATGACTGTACTTAGGCTGTAAAATGAAAAAAACACTTCCACAGACAGTTCAGTACCAGAAGCAGTCTCATTGGTCTCACCACTACAGACAAAGCACCAATCTTTGGAACAAACATACCCACTCAAATCCACACTGAAGGCACAGAATATAAGAACAGTCAGATTATTTTCAGCAGATTATTTTAGTTGAAAATGACCAATTTGTGCTGGATTTGTAGACCCTGACATTGATGAGCCCACCCTGATTGGAGGAGACATCGCTATCAAGTCTGAGGCAGACAGAAACGCTGACCCCTGCACCTCCCGAGGCTGCCTGTGGTTGAAGTGGTCTGATGGCAAAGTCTATATCCCCTACTACATCGCCAACCACTACTGTAAGCACTGATTGTTCTATTTAGATAGACAGAGCCATGAGGTAGAGGGACATAGAAGTTATCTAAATGTAAAACAATATAAACGATTATGAAATGATAACTAATGGAGAAACAACAATGACACTTAAGTCTGCAGCAGTACAATACATTAATGTGGCATTGTTCCTACGCAAAAGTTATGCAACATGAATGAGCAAGTCAAACTGAAGTTACAGATATTTTGAACCTCTCTATTTGTCCTGTTAGCCTCCAGGGAGGTGTCTATCATCACTCGTGGTCTGGAGTCTTTCTCTTCAGTGTCCTGCATCCGTTTCAGACCCTACCAGCAAGGTGATAGCGAGTGGCTGAGCATCGAGTCCAGGCAGGGGTAAGGCTCTGGCAGTATAGCTCTCCACACAACGACAGGGTTTAAACCATGCACGTTGGAGTTCTACAAGTTATGTGTAATTCACCTTCAACCAGCCTTGAGCCTGACATGAATATTAAACAGCCACTAATAATAACCACTAAATAGCAGAATAACCAAACAAATTTTGAATCTCTTATAATTCCACATGTATGATTTCTTAAATCTGCTTTATGTTTATGTGTTCACAGCTGCTACTCTTTTGTGGGTCGTCAGGGTAGTGGTCAGACTGTGTCTCTAAACCGTCAAGGCTGCCTGTACCATGGCACCATCCAGCACGAGCTGCTCCATGCCCTTGGCTTCAACCACGAACAGACTCGCTCTGACAGGGACAACCACATCAGGGTGTACTGGGAAAACATCATTGATGGTTAGACTCAGACAGAAGCCACGCTCAGTTTCACCATCTATTATTTGACTTGTATGTTAGTCTAGTATTTCTAAAGTAAAGGCAGAATTAGTCTCACTATTTGAAACGTTTGTTTTTCTCTCTGAAATATTCTTCCAGACACAACATGATTTCAGCAAAACAGAATAAGTCAATATGATAATCTGATATTAGATCATTAATTCGTACAGCTTTAGATGAGAGAGTTCTAATGTTTAGGAGCCCACATTTAACTCTCCTATTTCGTTGTACTAATGCAGATGTGGTATAAATTTGTATCCGATTTTTGAGAATAACTCTTCAATTTACAACTGATTTATTTGCTTTCGGTGGTCGGAAGGCAGACACAGTTTCTATATTTAATTGGGTGGGTAACTGCTCAAGAAGCGCAGAGAAGCATGTAAGACTGCAGCTCTGCCTCCTGGTCTGGATTCTGAGTTGTCATGGATTTAGGTTAATATATTTGGCCATATTTCTATATATAGTATGAGGGCAGCTGGCTGGTTTTCTTGCAGTTTCAGCAGAAACTCTGAAAAACTTAAAGAGCAAGCTTTGAAGCTGTTGCCTCAGAAAAAAAACAGAAAGGGAAGGAGGCCTGGTTGGAACTGAGGCAGCTTTGATAGGCTGAGACACCTAACAGTCATAAACGAAACATACTTCTTTCTGAGCCTAATATCTGCTTAACAGAGCTGATTCTCAAAAGTTGAAGGGTTTTCCCTCAGGTTAACCACACAGAATTGCAGGTTAAGGCCTCATCATTTAGCTGTGTTAATGGATTGTATAAAGAGTTAAATTGAACCCACATATTTAGTATTAGTCACAATTCTTAAATACTGCTGTTGTTTTAGCTTTATTCATTAAGCTCATCTTTGTACAACTTTATAGAATCTACTCACTCTGTGCAAACTTAAATGAAAAAATGTAAATGTCTGATTTCACATGTATATTTTCTCACTTCTCTGCAGACATGAAGTACAACTTCAACAAGATTAACACTCTGAACCAGGGAACTCCTTATGACTACAACTCTGTCATGCAATACGAGAAGTATGAATAACTTAATTTGTTTGTTTGTGTCATCATCTATATTTTCATTAATCTTTCATTTCCCCTGCAGCGTCATTCAAGTACTTACTACCAGTATCTGTAGAGGTTTCGGGGGCCGGGAAGTGGATTAATTTAATGGATTAATTTGCATTGCAGGTTTGCTTCAAACCTATTTGTTTCAAAAGTTGTATTGTTGTTGCGCACTTCCCAGCCTCCGTAGGTTTCATTGTAGTTTGATATTACATAAGATATGACTAGCAGCTAAATTAGAGTTTAACAGCTGATTCCAGGGAATTTCACTGCCTGTACAAGATGTCCTTCATCCCATTAGTGATTTTGGGAAAGCAAGTAGGGTTGGGTATCAGTACTCAGTACTTTTAAGGTATTGACCGAAATAAATCAAAATAGTATTGAAACGTCTCCCGTCCAACGACACCTGCAATCAATCCTTTTTGCACCTAGAACTAGATGATATGACCATTTGAATGGACTTGTTGACAGCCAATCAACACAAGCGTTCTTCGATGAAAAAATATTAATAATTTGAAGACTTTAAAAAAAATACATTGTGTGTCTTTTAGATATGGAGGAGCGGTGGCATTTGATGCAGTTTAAGTATTCTCTACTTTAGGAGGAATAAACCTATTTGCTTTCTTGTCAAGAATGAAATGAGAGGATAAACACTCTTAACAGAGAGTAGTAGCAGTCTTCTCATTTAACTCTTGGCAAGAAAGCAATTAAACACACTTCCTAAATTGTCAAATGAACAGTTATCACATTACACTTGTTCCCTTTCAGGCAATCAAAGCAAACTTAACCTGCACTGAACTACTTTCTATGATTCTCTAGGTACGCCTTCTCCAAGAACAACTATCCCACTATGTTGCCCATTCCCAACAGCAATGTAGCTTTTGGCCAGGCCACCCAGATGAGCAAGAATGACATTGCTAGACTGAACAGGCTCTACAAGTGCTGTGAGTGCACCCTGAGCAGACCAGACCGAACACAAACAAATACAGACACAACATTGTTTGAATATTCACACAGCGAGCATCTGTGAGTCCCACTTATTGCATTGTCTTAAATAATCCTAATGACACGCATTTTCTCTGCAGAAACCGCATATCACCTTTGACCTGCTGCCCTGAAGACATCACAGCGTGCTGATGAAGGAGTTAAGGATGTGGGCCAGATTTAACTGATGGCAGTTAGGATTGGCTTTGTAAAAATAAACATGAAAACTTCAAATTGGTGCTAGACTCTTTTATGAATAGAAAACAGACATACAATCTAGTGACATTAATGAGAAACTTAATTGAGAATAGCAGCCTTATTTTATTTCCATATCACGTTGGAAATCATAACATAATCATAACACACCATATTATTTGACATTTTGGGGAATATGCTTTTGCATTTTTCTGGCTGGGGATTTGATTAGAAGATTGATACCACTCTTTTATCTGTCCCAAAAAAGTCTAACTATTGCTTTAAATACCTCATCTTATGCTTATATGGTGAATTTCATGTATCTCGGAAGTCGGAAGTGGGAACTGGGACTGATGTCACACCCGAGTTTGTGTCGTTTGTGTGTCGTGTGTCGAAAGTTAGAAAACCCCCTCTTTTTTCTGTATTTTGCTCATACAGGCAGCATAGTAACACGTCCACAGATAGAAGGTGGACAGTTCTGTGTGTACGACTGGTTTGATGAGACACCAATAAGACAAAACTGCTAACAAACAGCCTATTGACTATATGAGTTGGAGATCTGACTTCAGGCTAGCGTTCTAGTTAACATTTCCGACTAGGAACTAGAATGCACCAGTAGTCACAAATTCTGATGAAGGCACGCTACATACAATCAGTACTTCTGCTTTAAATATAACTTTCACAGGACTTTTAAGTGGGTGTACAATATTGCACTGTAGCCTCTTTATTTTGGCCATGCCTTTCTATCACTGTTTTCTCCCCCTTAAAAAGTCTAAAAAAGAGCTTTCAGTTTGACCTCCACCTTCTCTCTCATCCTTCTAATAACACAGACGACAAAAAAATTGAAAATGCAAATGGCACACATAGATACAATTTGCATTTTAATACAGTGTAGTACAAAAAATGATTTCTTGAAGGCACAACAACCATTTTCTAGAATGGTCAAAAGTGTTTGATGAGCCTCTCAGATGTGAACTTTGCATTTGTATGATCACTCTAATAACACAAAATATCAGCTGTGGTTCATTTCTGTTTTCATCTGTTGATAAAAACATGTTGCATTAACAATATTAGCTGACAGTCAAGAACAACTTGGATTGAGAAGACAACTCTGTTCAGATCTTTATCAACATTTTCTGGTGCATCTTTTATAATATACAGAAAGCTGAGGGCTAACCTTCAACAAAGCTATTTTTTCTTTCCTTTTTTTGGCAGCATTTAACAAATCTACCTATAATTTCCCTTATACTATAATTGATTTCTTTACTCACAACTCATTTCTGTCCCAAATTTTTATCTCCATCAATATCAACGATTTGCAAGCTTATCCTCCACTTTATCAGCAGTGAGGTTCAACTGACACTCTCTCAGGGCTTTAATCAGATCCTCTACCCGGGCCTCAGCTTTTCGACTCTTCCTCCACCACTTCAAAAGCTCCAGTGCTGTCTCCTCCAGGTCTGTCGGATGCTTTTGGTAGATAGAGTCCAGCTTTGGGTCTGTCAAACCCAGTTTGCGCCCCAGTTTACGCCAATTCTTCCCGAGATGATCTGCAATCACCTGTGTGGCGATGTCCAGCTTGTCTGAAAGAAGAGGAGGAAAATGGAGGGTTTAGAGAAAAGAAGTGTTTCGGGACAAAATTAACTTTAAAACAAAGAATGGTTAGGCATAACATAAACAAGCAACTAACACCCTCTAAGGCCAATAGTGACATTTAGCAGCCAACTGACAATGTGAATCAGGCCAAAGGTAGCCTGATTTAGGTTTTTAGGCTTTTAGGTTTTTCTAGATGGTAGTCAGCTGTTAAATGCAGATCAGAAAGCGACATTTCACTTATTTACTGTCAATACAATACTGTTTGTATTTGTGTTAGTGTTAATATTTCTGGGTATAATTATAATACCATTGCTACAGAATGCTGGAATATGACTGGCTGAAAGCTGTCTAAACATTAAACTGTAGGTAACTATAGCAACATACTGATGACCCATGCTAAATAATCAGTTAATTCGCTGTTAAAGTTGAGTTAAAGTGACTATAAACACTTAAGACTGAAGCCTCTTATGTCATTAGCCTATGTTGACTGCACATTTTACAAGACCCCAATAAGGCCTGTTCAGCTTCCCTGACTAACTCCATTATTTGAGGCTGCACTAATCAGTATGAAAGAGAACACCTGCAACTCTGCAAATCATTCTGCTGCCCTCTATTTGGCAGATCAACAACAACAACATTGAGCTACGGCGCCTTTGTCCTTTAAAGAAACTGGGTTGTATCAGACTGTCAAGAGTTTCATGAAGAAGGGAGAGCAGGTTAATGTAGGAGTGTCAGATAACCCTCCACTCATGGGGTCTGGCCTCAACAGGTTCATCTATGGTGGGACTGCATAGTTTGTGTGACACAGTTTTGCAGTCTGTGTGTTTTTGTGCTACAGAGAGCTTGTAAAGCAGAGAATCCACCACAGCTCTCATACACATAGGACCCAAAGAGTTATAATGCACTACTATGTTAAAGGTGCAGTGTGTAGAATTTAGTGGCATCAATGAGAATGGATTTGGCAGAAATGGAATATGCTATTAACCTTAGAATAATATATAGAATAATATACACAAGGGTTAGGGTTAGTATACATAAGGAGCAATAACTCATCTGTCAAGTGCACCATGTTTCTACAGTAGCCCAGAATGATCAAACCAAATATAAGCTCTAGAGAGGGCCTTTAGTGTTTACCTTGAATTTCGCAGCCACTGTAGGTTCTCCTTTTTGGGGTTGTTTTTGTTTTTTTTTGTTTTTTTGGGCGGGGGGGGGGGGGGGTTTATCAATTGTTATTACTGCTTGATGTGTTTCCAGTGCTGTTTCAGTTGCGCAATAAACACACCTGTTAACATACTGTACCCTGTTAGGACATGGAAAAACACAGCCGTGTTAGGCATTATCACTGCTGGTGTTCCCAGTGTGTACACTTCACAGCAGCAGAGGTTTCGCAACATGGGCCCTTCACAGTAATCACAGACACATTAGAGACTGGATATCTGTAGTTATGCATCAAACTATGACATCTACTGGACATAATAAACATACTGGTATTAACACTACATCTAACGCCTACAGTGACTACAGGTTGATACCAAGACAAAAGACAAAAGTTGATCTGTCAGAGCAAACTACAAAACACAACTAAACTGACTGAATTAGCTAAGTTCACTGTCCAGGTCCCTGAACTTAAAGGGCATTCCACCCAATTCATCAAAGACAAATGACTTGTCATGAGGAGTGTGTAAAAAACAATATGATGTCATAGTCAGCTGATCTCAGCTTGGACTCATGAGACAAACAAAATCTTAACAGAAAACCTGCGTTAGACACTTAAACTGAGGATCTGAGGGTGGGATGAAGAGATTCTATTGAGTTGCATTATGTGAATTGAAGGATCCAGTTTTTTTTAGGAGTTTGACATATACTAGAGAGACTAAAAGTTATGCTGTCTTGGTCTGTGATGCCTAAAAACAATTCCAGCCCATTATTATGATGATCATATTATTGTAGGTTATATTTTAGAGATCAAGATGGTATATTAGCTATAGAGGTTATGTTGCAGTTTGACTAGATACAGTGACAAAAATATCTCCATTACTCAATTCTTCTTCTTCTTCTTCTTATTGGTAGTTGTAGTAGTAGTAGTAGTATTAGTAGTCTTAGTAGTAGAAGTATTTGTTGTAGAGCAGCAGCAGTGAGCTTAATAGTAGGCGTACTAGTTTTAATAGAACTAGTGGGTGTTCATACTGTAGCCTACCTCTCTCTTCTTTGGCCGGCTGTTCAGACTCTGGCTGACTCTCAAAGTTGTTTAATTTCTCCAACAGATCCGCCCGATCAATATCTTTGAGGAGTTTGGAAAGAAACTCCGTGTCGTACTCTGTCAGCTTCTGTCTCTCCGTCAGGATTTGAAACAGTTTGAAGCCGGTGTCGATACTTTCCATGTCCCTTTTCTTGATAACCTCGCCACACAGAAACTTCATCATGTCCAGCTGCTGCTTGGACAGCCGGTTGGAAATGTCCAGTAAGATAGAGTTAAACAAGCTCATATTCCCAGCAGAGACTGGATCTTCTGTGAACCCCTTCACTCCGTCAACGATATGAACTAGGAACTAGTTTTAAAGTTACGTTTCACTTTCACTTCCGCGTGTGCGTGTCATAGACTGTAGGCTATATGGTGCGTGTGCGTCTCTCTCTGTGCGTGTGTGCCTGTTGCTGTACAGGATGCTTTTTATTAGCTACATTAATGTCTGCTGCCTGTTGCCAGATCTTACGATGGAAAGTCCAAAACATAAGTAATTTAGTATAAGTTACATATAAATAAATGTAGGCTATTTGGCAATTTCTCAAAAATACTGTCATTTTATAATATTTTTCTTTTTAACCCTAAAGACGTTGAACAAACGCAACTGACAAAAACTGAAGAATGAAAATGAAAGGAAAAACGTTTCATACAACAGACTGGCCAAGTAATTATATCAAGAAACAAACGTAATTTGCAGCATTATATTACACTTACACTCTAGCACCACCTAGTGTTCAGAAATTGATACGGTTTGTTCTTTGCTTGTTGAGATGAGCTGAGGTCACTTTGTGTGCATGTTCTCCTTATTGTTCAATAATTGCGTAATCTTCAACCTAGCAGTGTTTTGTGTTTTTTTTTTCATCTTTGTGTTTACTGTTTTCACACAAAACATCACAAAGAAACACCATGCAAACGCACAGTGGTGGACAGTAACAAAGTAAATTTACTTGAGTACTGTAGCTACTTAAGTACAGTTTTTGAGTATCTGTACTTTACTTGAGTATTATTTTTGGGGGATACTTTTACTTTCACTCCACTACATTCGAAGGACAAATATTGTACTTTTTACTCCACTACATTTCTATTGATGCTCTCGTTACTCTCTACTTTTGAGCTCACGTCAGCTGATGATTTGTTTTGGGCTTTTTTGCAAAATTCTGAGAAATATAAACTTTCTGCTGATTTGCATATGGTTTGTCTTAGTCGTATCACTGTACCTGTACTACGTCGTGCCATACAAAGAAATGGAGGAAGAAACTCCCACCGAGCAGGTCTTATCTCAAACCCATGATTGAGATTTTTGTCACAAAAACTGATCACGGCCTACAAAAACTCATCTTCCAACCTGAAAAAGTATGTCATGGTAAAGCAGCTACTAACGTTAGCTAGCTTAATGTTTGTTAAATTGCAGATGAACATGTTAAACATAATTGTATGTGCTTTAGTATCATAGTTGCCATTTTTAAACGGTTTAAACATATGGTAACTGTTGCAGTGCAGTTGAATGATTAAGTTGACTTTCTGTTCATGTTTTTTACACAATTCATATCAAAGAGTCCAAGATAGGGGTTAGGTGTGTTGAAATGTAACTGTGTTCTGAGGCTATAAACATGTCTGAAGCAGAATCACAGATATTTTTAAATACTTTTACTTTTAGTAATTGTTTAAGCAAATACTTTAGTACTTTTACTTAAGTAATATTTTGACTAAGCTACTTTTACTTGTATTGGAGTAATATTTGACAATGAGTATCTGTACTTTTACTCAAGTGGTGAAGTTGTGTACTCTGTCCACCTCTGCAAACCCATTGTTTTCAGTTCAGCCATCAAAGCTGGTGAGGTCAAGTGTGGCAGCCTTTTGCATACAGGTGAGTTATAGATTTACATATCCATGTGAGTTTTACTGTAACTGATATATTTAATGTGACTGAACTACCACACTAATGTTTCTTTACATACTTTGCATTATTTTAATATTTCCTCATTGAGTTGTAGCACCATGTCAAACTGTGCAGGAATCGTTTGTAACATCTTCTAAAATGTGTTTCTCTCCTTCTTCCCTCAGATGCCCTGTAGTGATTCTAGGTCTTCCCATCACAGAGGATGCAGACATAAACTAATACATCTTATTTGCGCAACTCCACGTCCAAACACAAACAGAAATATGGTGTATCTTGTTGGCGGATGTGATTTTATATATTATTTCTCCAGATGAAATCTAAGGTGGACACACTGGTTCAGCCGGAGGAAGAGATTCTGAGAGACGGCACCCACATGCTTCTCTATGTCAGCCAGAAGCAAGACTCCACAAAGCCAGTGTGGAGGCTTAAGGTATGAGATCTTGCCTTGCTGCACTTAAAACAGGTTGGATATTGTTCTCCTGATTTAGTAGAAACAACAAAAAAGTACTTCAGATACTGTATATTCTTTGTTGATTTAGACTGCTAATGAGCACAATGCTGTGACTGGCTTCCCACCCCAAAACCTTAGAGGGAGCTCCAGGTTTAGCAGCCTTGATGACCTCGTAATGGTGAGTGGTCCTCATTTTACTGTACAAGTACAAATACACTCTGAATTAACACATTAATGTGAACAACCACTGACTTTGTTACCAAATGCAGCTGTACTCCAAGGCAGAGAAGATCAAGGAGAGGACAGCATTTGTTCACCTGCTGAGGCAGATGATGTGTCTCAAGAGAAGCTCGGAGTCACCTCTGCATAAACACGAGCCAAGGAGGTGATGACACCAGCTCTCAGTGAGTGATCACATGGTTGAGTTAATACAGTTTGTAGATGAAATGTGAAGTTAGATACAAACTGTACTAGATGGATGTTAAATTGATTGAAGGATTCACTCATTCCTTTGTTGTCATGCTTCTTCAAGTGAGACAACCTCACCTGCTGAGTAACAAAGAGCCAGCTGAAGTGGACACAGTTGCCATCCTGACTGCAAGAGATGGAGACTGATGCAGATGATGAAGCAGCAGTCATATCTGCCTCCACAGGTGAACCATCTTCTGCACCTGTCCAGTCACCACATTTGCAGCTGAGAGATGAATCTGATGCCCCTGCAGCTGATGAAACCACAGCCTCCACTGCCTCTAATTACGCAGCTTCACTTCTTGTGACTGACCCATATGAAGCTGAGTCAGCTGACAAAGGTCCAGTCACTGCATCCTCAAAGAATGAAGCCTTAGAGACTGACATATAATAAAAAATAAATAATAATATAATAGATGAAGCTGGTCCAGCTGATGAGAGCAATCCGTTGACTCGTGAACAGGAACAGTCAAAAGAAGCCACTCAAAAGGATGAGGAGGTTCTTTGGCAGGATGTTTAGGGCCATGTGCTGTGGATGAATAACTTCATGTGTTCATTCTCTGAGTAATGTATAAATAAATAAAAAATCACAAACATATCAACTGAATTGAATCTATGCGCTGTCATAGTAGACACAGCAGTGGTCTTAATGGCAGCAGGAGCAGTAGTTTAGTAGCTAGAAGTACCAGTAGTATAATAGTAGTTTTATTAGTGATGATAGTATACTACAAAGATAACATATTACATAATATAAATCTTCTATAGAATTATAGAATGTGGATAAAAGGTATATGGCAGTAACACATTAAATGAAGCTGCAGTTAGCAGGGAAACTGGTCTTTACCTGCTAACGGCCCCCATTTGTGATTGGCCATAACCCTAACCCTAACCCTAACCCATGTTTGACCAATTACAGATCATTCATTTGTTACTTATATAAGTGAATATGTCTTTTTTTTACAGGTCCATGCACATCCATTTCAATTCATTCTAAATATGATTACAACCAAGTTTTTTTGTAAATAAACATCTCCACTTAAGGCAGTTCATCTTTCATTTATTTGCAGTTAGAGATTAAACAAAAAAGACTCAAAATATCAGAGACACACAAGTTGGTTAAAATATCATAGACAGACAAGTCAATTATACATGCATATACACTCACGCATGTTGTGAAATGTGCTTTGACATACATTATTATAGACTTTTAAGCATGTCACAACTAGTACTGTTTTATTAATGCTGTAAATACAACATGGCAACAGGAGAGGCAACATCCCATGAGGGCCTCCACATGTGACATCAGGTTATTGGCGATACTGAGGAAAAAAAGAATTCTAGCTAAAAAAAAGACTGTGCAGCACTTTGGCAGCACGTAATCTATCACTGAATATCAACACTAACCCTACTTACATATACAGTATTAACAGTGTTAACATTTGGTAAAAATAAAATGTGCAGTTGTTGTTCAAAAGAGCAAGCCATATTCCAAAAAGAAGTAACGTCTGTTGTGATAAAATGTCTTTTTGTGGTCTGTATTGGATTCCCCAGGTATCCTCCAAAATTGGTCCTGGTTTCTTGTACATTTTATAATGAATTAAAATGAATAATAGAAAATACCACTGTCACCGTGAAAGTATTGTAACTCTAGTAGATGGATCTGTGGTCTCCTGTGGGCTAATAAAACCCTTTCAGCACATTAAATACACTTAAAGATGTGTTGCCATCATGACAGAGACACAACATTTTGACCTAAAAGTGAATATATATCACTGAAAATTGAACATTGAATAATACATTCTATCAGTCTGGGTTAAGGGGCTTACATTTGGGGTAGTTCTACATATCTACAGCAGGGGGCAGATTTTCACATATACTGAGTGCAGACTGCACATTTCAGTCTACAGTACATCTACGTTCTTCAAAGTGTTATCCAGTCACCGCCAAACCTTTTGCAGTTTTACACATATAGATACATAAGGAAATATTATTCAGTCTTTTTGCTTAAATAGTTTGACTTGTAGCTTTGGGAAAATGCCAAAGGATCTATAAAGTAATTATAAGGCAAGATAATAATATTGAAACTGTGCTGCCTTTCCTGATACACTGTATTCCTTTGTATGAAAACTGTGCCAGTGAAGACAATCAGTCGATGGTTTAAATGCCTGTTGCAGCTGGGTAAACAAAAGGCAGGGAAAGTGAGTCAGTAAAGCTGCCGCCTAGCTCAACAACAGTCACTGTAGTTCTCATGAGCAATACACTGTCTGGCAGTGCTATCCTGTAACATCAAGAAGTTGTAAATCCCAACCTTAGCAAAAAAAACCAACAACATTATATTATATTGACACCCCATTAAATTACAATCCCAAATGGATAAGCAAGATTCCTCAATCCCATTTGTTCCAAAATGCAGTTTTCGGATGTAATATGAGCTCGATAGCACACGCTGTAAATGCTATGCACACATACCACTTCACATGACTTTAAACATGACTACATTAATTTTACCTACCTTGAATATGTCAGCGGCAAATGATTAAACCTACACTTGAAATGGACATTTTTAATTTCACCTACAGTTGCAGACTCTGTACGCTAACTACCAAAGATCATTATGAGCTGCTGCATGTGGAACAGGACCTTCCAAGACAAGAAGCTGAGCAGCTTATATGCAAAGGTTTGTATGGCTTTTATGATGTTTATAAGTGACACTGAAATTTGTCATCTGCTAGGCTATTTAAAGCTGTATTCCAAAGTCTCATAAATAATTGTGTCAATGATAGGAATTTAAACTGGAGAAACTGTAACAGGTGACACTCTGCTCCAGCCCTTTGTTGTTCCTCTCAGCTTTACTGAGAATGTTAGCCTGTTGTTTCGTTTTCTGGCAAAAACCCATAATCAACCTTGTTTCATACAGCAGCAGGAGGCTGAACAGTTGAACAGACTGTATGCCACCTGCACAATACCAACGGCAGACAAAGTTAGAATCAGTTTGTGTCAAGTGAAAAAACTGAGCAGCTGAAGAGCCAGATGTTTTCTCTACTCATTAGCTGTCTTAGATAAAAGCAATATTGGACTTGTTTTCATCAGCCAGGTAAACATGGCTCCAAATAAATGCAAATTTTGCTTTATGTTGAATATATACATAATAATTTGTTAAAATGTAATGACTGTATAGGGAAATAATGTGGCATATGCTGTATTATCAGTTTTTGCTGCCCCCAAGTTGCCAAAGAAAATTGTGTAATGTATATTTAAGTAACAGATTTGGAATTATTTTTCAATTTATGACCTTGTGAACACCTTGAAAACATTGCTCTCCATATCCAATACCAAAAGAAGTTAGTAAGTGTAAATAGGACATACAGTAAGTATGTACACCATCTCAACAAGGTGAGATGGGTGAGATATTCTGATGTAATCATGACATCACTTTGTGTTTTGCTTGCCAATTGCAGCATTAAGACTTCCAGTTCATTGGAATGAATAATAATGTGACTTGTGCTTCCAGGAATAATGCCACTGAGCACTATTAGACTGTTTGTTTCGTGCTCAAAACATAAAAAGTCATGAGCAATATGGTGCTTCTACAAAAGAATAGTACAGATCAACAAGCTGCTTTTTGCAGACAGTGGTCCAAAACCTTGCGAACGAACTAAACAAGCAAAGCACATGTGCCTTAGGATAATGCATATTCAAAAATGTACAATTGTAAGTTCTGAATTTGTATATAATTGTGCAAAAAAAAGGGGCTTGTCTGAGTTTTTCTTCTTTTGCCTTGCATCTCACTGATGAGATATCAGGAGGAAGTTCTTCTCAGCAGGACCATTTGGACGGATTGATGGAAGCTGTTTTTTGTACAAAAGCTGCATTCATGTCCCATGGGAGAGATGAGCTTGCTCCTTGAGAATGTGATTCACATTAGGTTCCAGGTGAGATTTTGCACTGTTTTATCAGACCTCCTGAATGCTGATCTCATCAACAAGGAAATTCCTGTGGAGTCAAATGGAGCTAATGGCTTGTTCCTTTCAAATACATCCAATAAATAATGTTTTGTAATCACAAATCCTATTGCAGTTTAATGTCTAACTATTTGCTGGATTTTTGGTTAATGGTTCACACGTCCAAGTTGTAAGTTGTGACTACCAGCTGAGTCTTGCAGATATTCCCAAATAATGCGAAAGCAGTAAAAGATTTGCTATTTAATAGATAGCTTAACCCGTCCCAGCTAGCTGTGAGCAGTTAGTTTGTTTGCAGCTGGCAGTTTAACAACAGTTTGCTTGAGACACAGTTCGTGAGCGGGGTTGTGGTGGGCTATGGTTGGTGGATGAGGGAGAAGTGTAGTTGTCCTGGTTGTGGTTGTCCCGTGCTGCGAGCCTCTTGCCCTGCTCCTCCTTCATGAAGAGCTCCACCATGAGGATTTTCTCCTTGTGGATCTGAAGGCTGATGTCCTTAGGGATGTCTGGGATCAACCAATCCACAAAGTCGCTCATGAGCATCACCACATTCTGAGCAGGACAAAGGAACAGACAGCACTTTAATACACCAACAACACAAGAACACTAATTTGCTTTATTGCCTAGAGATTGATTATCTAAGCTGGCTAGCGCTGTCTGAAATTGAAAAAAATATGCCTACCAATACCTGTAAAGCTCAGTACTTAACACAGTTACTCTGTAATAGTCAATAGTAGTCAGTAACACATTGATATTGTGGGGAATTTTTTCCATCTCTTCAGATATTATCACTATAGTATTGATCAAGTTAGAAAATCATTCACTATGAGAATGAACCAGGTAACTGCATAATCATTATTTTACCATTCTGAAGATATCCAACCATACAAAATGATGGCAGATAACTTTTTGTAGCATGCATTGTTTAATTGTTTTGGCAGCACACTGAAGCCATGGAGGTGTAAGAGCTCTAGTAACACTTCAAAGAGCCATAGTTGAGGTAATCTGTGAGAGAATGGTCATGGTCAGGACAAATAGGCTCCACCTCGGATGGGTATAAAAGAATGCAAGACACAGATTGACACAGTAAATCTATTACTGTACTGAACTTTGCCTGACCTAGTGACTTTTTGACTCTAGGTGTTTTTTTTTTGTTTTTAATTGAAAATACATATTGAGAAGAATCCTAAGTTTCAACTGGCTGAAATGAAGGCTTTTTCTGCAACAATATCTGTTCGTAGTACAAATAAATCTAATACAAATGAATCATCATAATTTAAATTATTATTCATAACAATTAATAATACAATTGATGATAATACTACAACTGAAAATACGATTGATACATACAGTATGTGAACCAGAGTTTGCTTGCAGCTCATTTTCAGCTGCAGTTCTTTGGCAGGTCACGATTTAACAAATTATTAATTGTCCCGGTGGGTTTGGGGCTTCCATACACAGATTTTACACAGTGGAGCGTTTGTATGGGTAAAACTGTAATCTATGAAGTAATGATGATAAATGGTGCATGAGACCACACTAAGCTACAATGTCTTGTTTGGAATATAAATCCATCTGGTTCCATGTTTGTTTGCTTTGCTTACACACAATATAAATAACAAAAGTTAATTAACATAATCTTATAGATTAATAATGTATATGTGTGTTGTTGCAAACCTGAAAGACAATAACGAAAGCAAGGCGGGCTGCCAGAATGGCCCAGAACTCCTTGGACAGTTCATATGGTGTGCTCGACCAGGGAGGCTCTCTGTAGTCTTTATATCTGAAAATATGATTATTTTCACAACATATTTAAAAATCTTTGTCATGATGTCCATATTACATTCCCCATAAATAAGCAGATCATTATGTTGGCAAATGCAATATGTTTTTTTGAGGGATAATGAATAATTTATTTGGGGGTCAGTTTTAAATGGCCTGAATATTGTCCTTGGAAGATTAATCTCAGTCAATTTCACAAATTACGTTTACTTAGTTAATAACTGACACCTTACCTGCATATGTCTACTTTATAGCCCAGGTGCATTGGCTGGATAGGGTCTGTGCCTTCCTGAAAGTCAGTGACGTTGAAGTAGGACAGAGTGTGATTGATGAAGCCGTGCATGGTTCCGTCAGGACTGTACATGTACTGGTAGACGAGTCGTGGGATGAAGTCAGAAGTGAAGGAGATGACAAAAGCCTGAGGGACAGAAAACTGTTTATCATATACTGTCTTCATTAAATGATCAGAAAAAACTGTCTCTGTCTTTTTTTCTTGATTTACAGAGGAAAAGATCTCCATAAGCTGATGCTGACTAAACTGTCATTTCCAAGCTGTGTTTTGTGTTTTATCATTTCATATTTTGCAGTACATCTGTAGAGTGACTGTAAGGACTTACATTAACAATGACTGCTACCTTGCTGAGGCCTCTTAAGAGATTGTACCAGATACCTGCAAAAAGAGAGATCGTTCATTATGAATAAATCATCAGTTTCAACATCCTGATAAAGTATGGGGTCAATAAGGACCAGCCACCACTAGATGGCACTAGAACTCTGAGGATCAGAGTTGGACAGACTTAATAGTGTGATGTGTTGTAGGAATGTCACAGGTAGGTTGTCTGGAACATCAGATTCATGTCAAAAGAATGGAAAAGAAAGGAGTAAAGAAAAGTTTACTCATTTACATCTGCAAATGCACAATATCTGGTGCATTTACAGATTTGTTGTCCAAGAATCACTACCTTTGCAATTATTACATTATGATATAGACATCCCAGACATGTGAGTGTTTACGGCAATGTCCAGAATTATTATTACATTCTTTCATTCTACTATTTAACTGTATTATTTATAGCATTTTTCAAAATGCTCTGTATCCCTTTTATTCTATTAGCTGCTCTCACCCTAAACAGCTCTAATGTGATATTGGTTTTGGTCAGTAGATGGCAGTAGTGACAGTACCTGTAGTTCTGTAATTGACCTATGGCTAAGTCCCGCCCTCAAACGCAATGAGCCAATCACAGTGCGTGAAGCCATCCCCCATACACTCGGACCTTCTCTGCCTGCATGTCCATTGAAATGCATTGCAGAGTCCGCTTTTGTTCGGTTTTCTGTGGTTTTTCTGAGATTTGAAATTTAAAAATGGTCAAACAGTGTTCATGGGATACATGCAACCCCGACACTAAGTTTCCTGAGAGGCTGGTCGACGGGGTGTGCTTTTTACCCTTTCCTAAGCCACATCTCAACCAAGAAAAGTGTCTTCTTTGGATAAAGTTGTGCAGTAGACCACATCAACAACTCAACGTGAATAAAATTAACAAGGTGTCTACATCTGTTCTAAGGTAAGTCACCATCGTATTTGAGGCAACATATTGTCACTTTGCTGGAAAGAAATATAAAGTTATCTTTAACATTTCTAAAGCTAGCCTAAAGTTAGCTCCTAGCTGTGTTGTTCATAATGTCACTTTGTGTGCTGGGAGTTCATTGGCCTATTTTGTTCTAGTTTTTGTACTTTAGTGATCGTACATCATTGTTAGCTGTTATCCAAGGGGCTCTAGTTAAACTAACATTAACTTCTGGAGCTTAGCTTCATTAACTTATCTGTAATAGCCGAGATAACAAAGGTTGGCAAACATTATTCTGAATGATTCAATGTAAATACTGTAAAGCCAAACTAATGGAGACACTATTGGTAAAGATGGTAAAAAGGCTGTTATATTCTGAGCTTTACTTCAGTGGCACTTCGATGTCAACAATGTTGTCTGAGATGGTGATGGCAACGAGATGCAGTTTATCTGTACATTTTGTAGCTGAAGCTTTTTATCGACCTTCTCAAGAATAAAATGATTAATATATCCCTCCAATGCGTAGTTTAGACCCTTTTGGTGACTTTATATCTGAGCTTTCTGTCTCCAAAAATCATCAATGGCCTCCAGCGTAATGTCTCCACTGTGACACCTGCCATAGTCAGTGAATGTTGAGTGTTTGAGTTAAGTGTGTTTTTGATAGTGCCTTGTATTCATTCTTTAACACTGTTCTGTGCTGTGTGTGGTTCATATACTGTCTGAGTTAGTGTAGTTTGTCATACTGAAAACCCATGATGAGGATGAAGAAGCGGAAAAGGAATAAACACAGCATATCAGGGAGACTGCTTCTCACTTTATTTTGGCTGAGGCGGTGGACACCTACCAATGTCTTTGGCTTTGCACGCAATCGGCCTGCGCAGCTCCATAACAAACTTCTTAGCATCCAGTCGAATCTCTATGATGTTATTCAGAAGAGCGAAGAGTGGAGCCAGAGGGAAGGAGGCCACGAAAAGAGTCACCATTCCAAACTGGATGACTAACAGAAGAAACAGAACACAGGAGAAATGAGCGGTTGTTCAAGTTACTGAATTAGCATGTTAACTTTTATTCAACTGGACGACTGTCAACCACCTGTCAATTTCGAGTGAAATGAAATCTGATGGCATCCATCAACCCAGCACAGGACACATAGAATGTTACGACTGATTTTAAAAACAGACAGAGATATTGACATTTTGCAGTAACTGAGGACAAAATCAACACAAGGTCTAAGATTACATTTGCTCTAAACCACTGCTGTCCATTTGTTTTACTGCCTCTTATAAGAGGCAGTAAAACAAACACAACAATGGTAAGCTATTAAACAGTCATATACTTCTACCTTGAGGAAATATCAGAGTGGTGCCAAAAAGATGCCTAAATACTCCACTGCATTCATGATTCCACACTGTTCACCACTACATGCATTTAATCCTAACCCCTGGAGCTCTATAGATTTTCTGTTGGAAAATATGGATGTAGTTGCTGGAGCACTACAGAGGAGATTACCAGTAGACAGCTGCACCACAGGCAGAAATCTCAGTTCATTTAAAGCTACATTCATTTATGTTTTTGCCACTTAGGGGCAGTATAGGTCCCAGACTACTTAATTGCCGCCCACACCTCAGACTTGTTGAGTGATTCAAACAGACCTGGTGTCAGAATCACTGATGAATATTTCCACTGCTTGGTAAAAACAGTTGATCAACCAGAGTTTAGCAGGCAGGATTAAACTAGATACATAGCTACATCCATGAATAATAGCAACAGAAAAGATGAGTTGCAGCTGTTGTCAACTAAAACAACATAAGTAGCTCTTAAAACAACAGATTTCTTTTATTGATTTGGAAAACAGTTAACTTAACCTGCATCTGATCCTTTTTGCACCCAGAGCTAGGAAATATGACTATTTGTATGGACAGCTAATCAATGCAAGCTTTCTTCAATTCAATGCAACATGATTGGCCCGCTGCCATAGCAGCTGCAACCCGTTTATATATGTTATGTCACAAATGTGATGGCAATAATTACTCATTTACACAGCTTGAAAACATGGAGCAACATTCATTTGGAACTTTGGTCAACTGATGACGTATTTGGTACTGGGCAGTTAGTGTGCAGTGGGTTTATCCAAGCTTTTTCCAGCTGTGTGCTTCTATTGGAAATGACGTTGATGAGAGTGGAATTTGTAAGCCAGAAAACCAAAATAATGAGCTAAAAGTAGGCTAAAAAGTTCAATAGAGCGAAAGAGGGACTGCACAACTGTGGGACTCATTACACATTACACACACTCCATAGCAAATATAAAAAAATGAATAAGTGCAGCTTTAAAGTGATTATTTCTGACATTTTAAAACAATGCACATAGATGTTGATTTAGTTTTTTCTCAATCACTGACTGAAAACACACAATTGTGGTTCAATCAATATTCAATTAAATGGAGGTGAAATGATCAATGCTGCTTTATATCAGACATTAATGCAGTGCAACCCACACTGATATCCAATATTTTCTTCACTGTCAGCTCCAGTACGCTGCACTTTGCACCAAATACTTTGTCACACCTGACTCACTGCTGTTCACAGTAACGACAATGAATGCTGGGGCGTTTGAGAAGTCATTGGTTTGTTTTGTCGCTCTTTTTAGAAAAGAGGGTGGAGGAAGGTTTTGTCATTACTAGAGTTGTCACTCATCTTTGGCGCCGTCCTTCCTCACACAATGTAATGTACAGTGAAACTAAACTGGGAAAGACTGTAACCATTTTTTTGTGCTACGACATTGGACCTCAGACACTGCAACTTAGACTTAATTTTCTCATTAATATTGGGATCTTTGCTAAGATGATAAGCCTCAGCCAGTGTTTATCACATAGATATCTTCCCCTCTAGTGGAATGAATGGATCAACTGCTTATTAATGTTGATCCTTAAGGAGCAATTACACAGCAGCATTAGTCATGAGCTTTCACCAGCCCCATTAAAACAAGGATGCTTTAATCTACTTATCTTCATTAAACACAAACACACATACACACGCATTCACACAAATCTCTGCTTTGTGTGAAGCATGGTTTGGACGAGGTTTCCACATCACTGAATTACACTCGACACACATGAAATTAGATTTTTTTTTTTTAATTAAAGGTCAACACAGCATACTTCAACATAGAGTTTCATTTGTGTTCTGTAGAAGGTGAATATGTTTGCTACTTTATTCTATGAAGTCAACAGATTGTGCTGACATCTGGCATTTATGATGTCAAGCAACGGTCAGACATCAGCATAGAAGCTGGAATGACTGAATGTGTTTGTTGGTACATAGAAGCTGGGTATTAAGATGATTGTTTCAAAGTGGTTATAGCCATTATGCTTGTTTCTTTTGACCTTAACATAACTCTAACTGCAAAGTATTAAAAGGGCTGATGTTAACAGAGAGCACAAGCATCTCTCGAACATCATTTTTGAATCAGTGATTCCCATAGAAGAGATAAATATGAGTGTTCTTGCTAAGGATATTCATGTTTTTTATGTCCTGGCAAACAATAAAATAATCAAAACCCTGACAGTCTGTATGTTTGCGCACTTTTTAGACACTGCAAGCATATTTGCAGATGACTCACTCATTTCCATGTACTCGGGGCTGAGGCCAACAAAGGGACCCAGGATGTGGTCTTTCTCATGCCGGTACATTGTGTTGCTCAGCTCCTCTTCTTGCTTTGAGTCCAACTCTGACTTCCTCTTCCGGAGCAGTTTCTTTAGTTTCCTGTACATATCAACAAACAACAACAGAAATAAAACATTTACTGTTCTTTGGACATTTTGGGACTTTATTGAATATTGAATATCCAGCTTAAATAATTGTATTTTGAATTTCCATAGAATACAGTATGAAACCATTGAAAGTCAGATGAAATATGCTAGGCCTAAAAAATGGATCTGGAGCAAAGAGGTGAATAGCTTAGCTTTCCTTACTGAAAGCAGCAAGAAATAGATAGCCTAGCTCTAGAAATAGTTAAAAATAGTTCTAAAACATAACTCTCCCTTGAAACATAAATACTCATTTCTACATTTTGGTTATATATATATATATATATATATATATGTATAGGGTGACATTGCTGTAATGATCATGTCCTACAGTTATTGGTGAATATCTAACAAGATGACAGACTTATGGATATTACTGCATGTCTACATTGTTCTACACCAAGTTATCCACTAATCCACTTTTCACCGTTCAGGGCACTGCAAGTATGGGAGGACGATACAGAGAAAATTGCAGGCTGCAAAGAGTTCAGCAAGGTGTCGTCTAGTTCTCAGGTGTAGTGGGTCTGAAAACTAGACAGGCCTTCAAATAATTCCTCTGATGCAAGCATAACTGAGTGGGTGTGCATAATGTGTCCCATACCTTGCTGAACCTATGTATTATGATCTGAACTGAAAGCTTTTGTAGCTATTGTATGTGCCGTGTTCCACGTGATAGAGTCCTGGGAAAGTTTACGTTTAAGCATTTTTTAGGTGTATGCTCTGCACTCACGGTATGCCAATCTCGAACAGGTTGTTCTGGATGAGCTGCTTGCCGAGCATGGTGATGCACAACTGGATGCATAACTCCATGAGGCAGCCTGCATGGGCGCACTGGAGAGAAAGAAAGTGAAGAAGTGTCAGAAAGTGACAGGAAATCAAATAGAGGGAGGAGGACACAGAGGGAGAGTGGTAGCAAAGTTAAAACAAGTGCAATCAAGAGAAGTAGACCAAAACCAGTTCATACTGGGATACAAAAGCAAGAGGGTCAATGTTTATGGAATTTCAGGGTTGCCAATAATATATTTTTTAGTAATGTAATGTAGTTATAACCAAAATTAAAACTGAAGTTAACTGACATTGAGGAATGACAATCCGAGAATGATCAGAGTGTATCCCTATGTTATGCATTGTAACCAAGGTGTCCATGCTAAAGACAAAAGAACAGGCAAGTGTTTTCTGGCTACTAAGGTCTGAACTTCTCTAAAACAAAAGAATTGGGGTGAAAGGATAAAGGCATAACCCAATTTTATGTTGTCCTTACTATCAAATCCTTTGAAAAAACCAATACCAACAATGAATAGATCCTACTAACAAGTAATGTGTGTGTATCCAAAGCCTGGTACATGAGCCATATTGTTGCATTGGGTGATATGTTCCTTAATTACCATGAACTCACAATGTGCAGTAGTTTATATTGGCTCAAATGTTTCTAAAAACTACAGTGCTCCGCGGTTTAAAGAAACGTTGCTGTGTTTAGTGTGTATTACCTCTTCCATTCTGTACGATCCAACAACATACAGGTAGTTTCCTGGCCGCCCAACAAGCCTGTGGACCAAATACAACCATCACATGCTGTAAGCCTATCAAAGCCGATATACAGTATGATTATGTTCACATGTACACACAATACAAACACACACATATATTATATTATTGTGGTTACCAAATGGTAAGTGAAAACAGTATCAGATTAGTGTATTTGAACTAATGATCCAGAGAAATTCATAATATAGTCA
The DNA here is from genome assembly GCF_027409825.1 of Scomber japonicus. Taxonomy (NCBI): domain Eukaryota; kingdom Metazoa; phylum Chordata; class Actinopteri; order Scombriformes; family Scombridae; genus Scomber; species Scomber japonicus. The sequence continues at coordinate 5,135,679 of NC_070578.1, forward strand.
TAAAGTCATAATATGGAACAGTTAGAGGTTATTTTCTTACCTGCCCCTGAAAAAGGCCAAATAGACAATGGGTGTGAAGGCATTGACAAACTTCAAAATAAAAGTTTTGAAGATCAGCCGCTGTTCAAAGCTCTGGTCTGTCTTTGGAACCTCTGAAAAAGTCAATACAACATGAAATGAGACTGATGGTCTTCACATATTTAGATGTTTGATTGTACTTCCCTTCGTGAAACATTTATGTGGTTCTATTTTGAATTCATATTCAAATGTCAAACTAGTTTGTGGTTTAAAATGTTGCTGCAAGTGTTATATGCTTAAAGTGAGACTTTGTAACCCTTGCTAAACAGTGGCCACAAGTGGTGATTACAGCCTGATGGCATGTTGTATTTTATTTTCCCAAAATTATTTTTAGTTTGCTTTGTAATCATTAGCTGACCTGTGCACAAACTTGTTAATTACAACAACAAGTAGGAAACTTTTTCTTTTTTTGTGAGGAAGGAACAGGAAGAAGGTGTTGTTTTTTATAGTCTAACTTTAAACATATTCTTTACCCAAACTGTCGTACAAAGCTAGCATGCATTTCATATGCAATCTGATAAAGTCCTTTCTTATTTAACTTTTATTTAATATTAAGGATGCACCAATATATCGGCCAAATATTAGTATTAGCCAATATTCCCCTCGTTGACTAACATCGGTTTTCAGTAGTAGCAACAGTAGCAGTGGCTTTGGAGTAGAGTAAAAATCTTCTTCTTGAGTAGGTAATTGTTTAGCAGAATAGAGGGATTTTGAAGCAGTTGTTTTTTTAAAAAAGGAAAAAAACTATTTGTTGTAAAAGTTATTAAAGATAGTTTCGTGAATTTCTGCTCATTCAAAGATAGTGTAACGATGGGCTGAATTACTTGAAAACTCAGTTTTTTAATTTTTTTTTACAATGACTTCTTTGTTTCCCTGTAATAAATAACAATACATAATAACGTCATCAAAAAATAAATAAATAAATACAATTGGTATTGATATATATCGGTTATCAGCCACATTCTTATTTTAAAAATCAGTATTGGTCCCGAATTTCACAAACAGTGCATCCCTATTTAATATCAAACATGAACCGAAGACAAAAACACGTTTTAACATTGTTCTCTATTCCCTGCTTGGTATGAGAATGATCCAGTGAATCTACAGTCAGAAACTAATGCTTGGTTTGTTTTAGCCCTTTTCAACAGTGAAATGTGCCTCACCCAGCGTGGTGAGCCAGCGGGCAATCGCAGCATAGATTTCGTCTAAGATGATGATGACGATAAGGTTGATGATGGCAGCGGTGGTTTTGACAGTGGCTCGAATGTTGGACCGTGCTGCAGGGTAGTTGCTTATGTGCAATGCTGCTTTAATGCTAATCCGGTACAGGATGACCCCGAAGACTATGGCAAACGTCACAGTGATCTATAAATCAGGAGAGAGACGAGAACATTTAATCGGACAATCTGATGACAGTCTGTAGTATGACAAAAGGTGGGGAAGATGTCATACCAGTTGTATCTCTAAATCACATAACCAAGCAAATTAAACATATAATATAGTTCAGCACTTCAGCATCTCATCTTTTTTTTATTGAAAATATGCAGAATAAAGAAGACAAAGTAAAGCAGCAGACACCTTTTCCTGGGTGTCTACATGTTGAGACATGCCACAAGTGCTTGCATGTGTTGTATGTTGGACATAATACGGGTGGTTGTTCTGACATGGATCATTACCCACCTGAGCCTATTTATTGCTGCACCAGTGTACTGAATTTGTTGTACAAAGCAACAAATGCTGCAATATAAGAGCTCAATAAGTCCTGATAAGCCATGGGTTTAGACAGGTTTTAATATTTTGTTGCGTTTCAGACATTTTAATCGGCCACGACATCATCAGCAACAATATACCAATTTGCAACATTTAGCCACCATCTACCTACCTCTTTGTTTGGATTAGGAAACACATCTGCAACTTGCAAAGAACTGAATACTTTTTCATCTAGACTGTTTGAAGAGTATTTTTGGGATTCTGGAAATACCTTCAGAACAGTGGGATTGTGTTGTTATACAACCTGGGTTTTTCAAACACTGCAGAGTTTTTATCTTTTAGAGTCATAGATGCTTAGATCTGTGACTCAAATGTAATGCTAATACAAACTGTGGCTAAAGGTAAACCCTGCTTTCCCTTACTGAATTGTTGTCTGGATTTGCAGTTATTTAAAGAAGAAAAGGAAAGGGTTATATTATATCGTTGCTTCAAGTGTCATACATGTATTAGAAATATAAAGGCGGATGATGTAACACAGGACTGTTGAGACTTACCATAAAGCCCATTATAACCACTGTAGTCAGGTAAGCTGGCAGTCTGTCTGTACATGTCAGCTTCACTTTCTCACCCTAAAAAAAACCCCACACACAAACATAGTTATGCAGAGGACATAAAATATTATGAATCGTTAACAGCACCTTCAGCTGGTTAGATGTGTATGTGTGTTTAATATGTCTCCTTATGCTGCCACAACCTCAAGTATTTCTGTCAGTGGCAGCTCTTTATGCCTTGGGCACACAGATGCACACAGATACACACAGATGCACACACACACACACACACACACACACACACACACACACACACACACACACACACACACACACACACACACACCATAAAACATATACACACACTATGGGGCTCCAGTGGTGCACAGCTAATTCCGCTGCAAGCTATCATGTCACATTCAGGCCTACTGAGAATTGGGTCAGAAAACTCAGGCGACTGTATGTGTGTGTGTGTGTGTGTGTGTGTGTGTGTGTGTGTGTGTGTCTGTGTGCGTGTATTTGATGAACAGGAAGATGTGACCTTGGTACAAGACAAAAGGCTAATGATCAACACGCACATGCTCGACTCCAGGACATGTCAGAATAAATGTCATCAGTTACTACAAAAAACATGTTTCAGTATTTCATCAGCTGTTTCAAGATGCTGACGAAGCAATAAACACTGACACTATTATTCTTACTCTTGTCAGTGTTGATTGCATGTTACCAGAACGCTGTCAGCTTTTTGACTGTTGCTGTACATGTGTATGTTTGATTCCTTTTCAAAAAGGAATATGTGGAAGAAGTCATAGACAGGAAAGGAGCCAGGTTTTCAACTTGGTGTGATCATTTGTGGAGGGGGGTGCTATAGCATTATCTGATTTCCTCTGATTTCTACTTCTTTCGGTTTGTTATGATGAAATGAAGTAACCTGAAAAGGTACTTTTGGCAGAACAGTTTACCACTGTAGAGCTGTCAACTCTCACGCAATCAGAGTGAGAGTCACGCAAATGACCGTTTTCACATGCACTCACACCACGCTGCTATTTCTCAAAAATAATACTGAAACTATTAGTTTGCAAATTCTCTACACAGACTGTTCAGTTAGCTAACTGTGAAGAAGCGTTAATGCTACGTTAGTAAATAGTGAAAAGATGAGGAGAGTGGTTAGTTTTCATTTGGTTGTTACTGTAGAGAGGACTGGTCTGTTTTTGGCTGACAGGCTTTTGGTTTGATGTTTGGACAATAAAGAAGAGTAAAGTAAGTCATCACTGGTAGTAATCAGTTCACTTCAGCTAACTACACCTGAGTCTCTTATGGACAGGAGCTGACTAATAAATAAATAGATTATGACAAGTGAGAAAGGAACAGGTACAATTCTTGGTTGCCAAATTGATAACCTTTGCCTGTGCCAAACTTTGTTTTGATGGACTGTGTAGTTGACCAGGGTCATTGACATGTATGTTCAGATGAATGCATATAGTTACTGTTCTACTGGGCTGCTCATCACAGAAAATGGTAGCAGCTTATGTGTTAATTGGTAGAATATTTTTCCCAGGGTTTTCCAGAGATTTTTAAGACTACTTGTCTGACTGTATAGAGACAATTTAAACACACAGCCAAAATGTAACTAGTTTTACCTTGGGGGTTGAATGCTCCTGTCTCATGGTCTTTTTCATTACATGGAACTCATACTCAGCACGGTTGTGGTCCTGGAAAATAAATCAGTTTAGAAGTTATAGTCATTGATACCATTGTATATTACTGAAGAGCAAATGTACAAGACAATAAAAAGTAGAGAAGATCCTTATGGAATTTCAGAATGGAGACAGAAACATGAAATGCACAGCCTGTTTGCATGAAAGCAAGAGTAATACAGATTTAGTATAGCGCCCTGTGCAAGAGAAGTGGGAGACGTGCATTAAGCCACAATAAAAGATCAAATGGGAAAGACAACACCAAAATAAACTGTAGTTTGGTGTTGGGATAGTCTGTTGATACCCACACTCATTTTTGAGCTCATGGAACCTGAAACTGCAGTGTACAGTTTTTGTTGCTACAGTTCAGTTTACTGCATGAAAATGCTTGCCACACTTTGGCAAACACTTCAACCATAGCCCTAACTGTACAAGAACAGCATGACATTTTCAGAAATATGCTTGTTTTGAATCACAGAACAAGATAACTATTGATAAGATCGCTGGGTGTCTAGTACAGACTGTTCCAGTGCATGTTTAGCCCAGCTTAGGAAGAAGACTGGAAGTGTCTGGCAGACTGCTAATTTGTACTGTAGTTCAACAGATCCTTTATTGTGAGGAATATAATATTAACATTTCATGTCCATGTAATATACAGCTAGAGGTGTGTGGGCTAAATGTGCACCCCTATAACAGCAACAGTACAGCCTGCAGTAAGCCAACAGGGATGACAAAGCGCTGCCTATACAGAGGAAACTGCATCGCTAGAGACTGGAAAAGAGAGCTGAGAGTTAGACAGTCACTCCTGGCCTGGAGGTCCATGTGTCAAGCTGATGTACAGAAGGACAGACATCATGAAACAGACAGACAGAAGTATTCAGATGCAGCTAAAAGGCTAGCCAGCCTCGGACAGACAACATATGACAATCTTATAGACCCAGACTTCTGCAGATTAAAATTAAACTTTTCTTATGTGGTCTTATATTTGGAGGTGATTTATTGGACGATATAAAATGGTCAGTATTAAAAACTCTTAGTTTTATTAGTTTCTTAACCTTATATGGTGGAATATGGTGAAAGAGGGTAGGGGAGTGATGAACAGCAAACAGGAATCAAACCAAGGACTCACTGCTCAGGGCATTGGCATGCGTTGTGTATGCCCCCAAACCACTTGGTTATCAGGTTAGTGTCATGATTCTATTATTGTTCTGGGCCGTAAAACAAGATTAAATTAGCAAATTAGAACCAGCTAACATATGTCTTTGATCTCTTTTGGTCCTGTCCAAGGTTGTGTGGATTTTGGAGAAGTATATGACATGACACAACATTTTGTCCTCAGCCAACATGCCCCTGTGGGTCCAATAAAGGCCAAGACTGAGCTGAGCTGAGGGCCCATGTGTCTTACATGGGAATATCCAGTGCTCTGACTGTACAGACCCTTACAGATTTCTTGTTGTACAAAGAGTTACTTTTTGTAACAACTGCTGTAACTGGGCTCTGATCTATGGAAATAATTAAGGGCCAAAATAATTATACCAACAAATTATATCAAGCCATTTACAAATCAACTGATATCCTGTAATCTAACCTGTAATGTAATCCTGAAATTAAACCCTGTATGTAATCCCTCCAGCATGATGAATGGATGGATGACAGCCTGTTGTTCATCAAAATTACCACAGGATTGTATTGTTTGTGCTGTCATGAGATTAAAAAAGCAAATAAAAAATCGATCCAGCAGGATGCTGCTGGCCCCAGGACTGAAGTTCTATTGCGTCTTGATAGTTAAATATACAACTTTTCTACTACTTCCACTATTAATGTTACCTCTGAAGTAGAAATGTGTTTGTCTGTATATAATACCTCTTTATTTATTTGACTTTTATTATGTAGTACTGTCTTATGGGTATGATGAAAAAATCTAAAAAAAAAAGTAAAGAAAAAAAAGTAAAGCAAAGGGGATTAGTGAGTGAGACACGAGTTGAGTCAACATACTGTTCTGTCAACTCCAATTCCATCAACATACCCAAATAACAACAACAACAACAGAATTGTGTTGATATGCCACACTAACAAGAGATTGTAGGAATGACCAGCATCAGGATGGCCCACAGAAGGAGAGGCAGAGGGGGAATAGACTGGAGCAAAGAGATTAACAGAAAAGACCTCAAGAGAAAGGACCTGAGGCAGATTGTTAGACACCTTGAGGGAGAAAAGATCAGTGTTTGTTAACAGCAACTGCAAAGAAAGTCAGTTTAAATATATGAGAAAGCAAGAGAAAAAGCAAAGCTGGATCCAAACCTTGAGATCCTCCTGTAAAATACAACACACATAAAAACAAAAGGACAAGATATCAGTCAGCAGTCTAAAAATTATGAGAGCAAAAACTTTCTTCATAAAAAGATTACACTGTTCCATTTGATCATGATATTTTTTTTTAAACAAAAGCTTCAGCACTGATGTCTGAGGTTTGATGTGTTTGTGTGGGAACATTTTTTACTGAGAGATGACTCACTACAGAAAAAAGCCAGAGGAGTCACATTCATATGCATGTTCTGACCTGTGCCTTCATCTTAGCCCTATTGGTAACACTGTACTTTAAGTCCCTGTTTACAATATAAGCAGTATACAAACATATCATAAATAGTTTAAAAAACACTGATGTAGTTATAAGAAGATGTAGGAACATTTTAAGTGTTTATTAATGTACAGTTATAATTTCTCCTACGAGACATGTGTTTTACTATTTTGTCATTCATATTCTGTTTATATGGTTTCAATTTTCATTTTCTCTTATTTCATCATGCAGGAATTCTACTTGTGACTTACTGAGCTTACTTTTTAATCCACTTGTTATTCAGGCCACATTGGCACATCAACCAAATTGTTACATGGTTATACATTTGAAAGCACATTAATATGGAAGGTGTACACTGCATCAGATTAACAACAATAACAGTAGACATAATAAATAACCTTTAAGTGGCAAATTGATTTCTGTCTTGTATTTTAATGAATGGAAACGAATAGTTTTAATTAAAGAGAGGAAAGACATTCAATATTTTAAAAGTTATAGCTGTTTTTAATATGGTCCTTTATGTTCATAATGTAATGTAATTAGCTTTTTTGTTGAGTGACACAAGTCATGATGATGTAATGTAATGCAAATACTGTAATGTTCTTCAAAGTTTAGAATTACAATACGTTTTGTTGGTAAAGTAAAAAAAAATGGATACTATTCTCCTGTCTGTGCATTAAATTCGAAAGCTAAGGTTAGCTTAGCATTAATACAGGCAATGGTGGGAAATATAGCTACAGTAGCGCTGTCGAAAACGTAACAGAATTTGCCTACCAGCACCTCTAAAACTCACTAATTTACATGTCATATTTTATTTCTGTAATCAATATGAAACATGAAGTCTGTGTAAGTCTTATATTCAGCTCATATTTATTAAGTTATGTGTTGCATTATCTCACCTCCTCCTCCTCGCCAAAGCCTGTCAGGTCCCAGATGTAGTTGAGTCGCATCTGACGTCTCTTCCAGTGCTCCATGAAGAGAACCGCTACACAAGCAAACATACACAGATAACTGAAAACATGCTAAAACACACCTATGTTGGAATGTGCAATACACTATCTACTATTTGTTTCTTCATTATATGTGCAATAATAATGCTGCTGAACACAATAACAATCTAAGCTGATACTTGAACACTTGTGCAATAATAAGCTAACACTGAGTCTGGCATCAAGCAAATATTGTGATCTCTTTGGATACTTTTCTGTACGTGTATATACTATTTACTATCAATAAATGATAAAGAATACAGAGTGTGAATAGCAAAACTGTCGTATTGATAGTCCTACTTTAAATATGTTACCTCAACTTAAAATAACTGATAAGATGAACATGTAGTTATGCAGAAATATGTATTCTGTACAGAACACCTACTCATTTATAGACTTGTGAACTATTTACATTTTATCCATCCAAACTCTCTCTCTCTCTCTCTCTCTGTGTCTCTCTCTCTCTCTTATATATTTATATATATATATATATATATATATATAAATACACACACACTAATCACCAGCTGCTAACCTTGCTCTATGATTATAGTGTTTGGAATTCTAACATATTTTATGTCTAACAGAAGATAAACATAAAGGACTGGGCTAACAGTGTTATGTTAACAAATCCCAAATCTCTTCTCATTTAAGATGTATAAGGTCCAAAATATTTGTTTAAAGTTAAATAATTTTCTCAAAACAGTTGGGTGTTGTAGTTTTTAGAAAATGTTACTCACATAGGAGGAAATAATGCATCTGTTGAAGACTATTTTCACTGATGGATTAGTACACATTTGGTGTTCTATGTAGTATTTACAGGACCATTATGATATTTGTGTGATTCAGTCAAAATAAACTAAATGGTGTGTGATGATGGCAATGACTGAACATGTAACCCATTGCAACAACGTGGCTCACTGATGTTTTAGTTTTGGCCTTCATGCCTGTCCTTTGTTAAACTAGTATACTTGCACATGCCTATATTTTATCTTAGTTGTTCACTGTAGAAGTTAGTGGAGGAAATGAGGAATGCAGCTCAACTAGCACTGGCTGCAGGATAAGTCATTATATCTTCTGCATACATGCACACACATGTTGCTATTTTACTAAACCAATGAAGATAATTACATACAGTAATGGAGATAATTACAGACAGTATGTTGGTATTCTCTGTCATCCTGTTCCACAGGTCTAGGTGAATCCAGATGGCTGTCAAACTGGGTCTCTGTCAGACACTAGCCTTATCTAAACACATAACACCTCCCTGGTCTGAAAGCCCTGCTGCTGCTAACAGATGGCAGCATGATTTGGCAGGACATCAGAAGAGGATCGGCTACATTCTCACTGGGTGTGTTTACTTACCTTTGTGGATATGTATTGTAAATTTCATGTGTAACTAAGGAACCGTAGCCAAGTTTTCTGCAAAAGCTGTACTGAATGAATTAAATAGGGCAGTATTAATTTGAACAGTTCCATCAATGCTTAGCTTTGTACACCCTGCCTTTGTAGCTTTCCACTCATCAAATGATGAGTGGAACCCCTTGGTTTGCTGTTTTTAATATTGGATGAGAATGTTTCTCTACCCCAGAGAGCCATGAAGATAGAGAAGAAGACGGTTGCGGGGTTGTCGAAGAGGTGGCTGGCTCGGGCTGTGCCACATGCTGTCACCAGCTTCCAGTAGCTGCAGGCACGGTCGCACAGTGGACACATGGTGATGTTGTTCCTGGCATCACAAATCTCCATACTGACAAAACAGGGGTGGATGGTGGATGGAGAGGAGGAGTGGAAGACAGAAGGAGGAAGGGTGAAAACAGATCAGAACAAGAGTCTAGGCCTGTTGGCTGAAGTAATCTTTGTTTATTTACACCCTGTCTGTTCTCGCTGATGAGTATGATAAAAGAACCAAACACTGCAATTTAGCAGCCCTACCCATTGATTTGCAACATTGTAGTATATATGGACTAAGTATTTATGGCCTAATACAGCCAGATTATTTCCTAATACAGAGAGACCACCCAGAGACGGTGCTACCCCAGGATAAACAGATAGACGAAATGTCTTTCGCCTCAAGGTATGAACTGTTTCATCATATTGCACAACTCTAATTGAGATGATTTGCACATGTAAAGTCTGTTATGTTTTTATGTGGCAATCATATGTTTGTGTGGATAGGTGGAGTCAATCTGAGGGTTGGTCTCTAAGACCAAAGACGAAGTCATTTGTGCAACGCAGTAGTTCGATTAGTACTATGTTTCTAAAAGTATTGCTGTGAAAATCTCATCAGATTTTAATCACAGATCAACGGCAATGAGGAGAATGCGTTCTTTGACGATTATCACAAAGCTCAGCAACAACAATTGTTTTTGTTCAGTCTCAATGTTTCTTATCAGAGTTTCCAGAACACCCATTCTCCTAGCATATGAATGCTAACGTTGCCCTGAGTCTGCAGGATGTGTAAATAGGAAACTTTATGAGGTGATAAAAGGTCCGTGTTGTGTTTACAGCTGGTCTCACTGCTCCCAAGTGACCAAAAATCAATGGATGTAGGTTTAATGTATACACATTTTAACATTGGTTATGCTACATTAGCCAGCTAGGCTATTTGAATTGCTAACAAATGAATACATTTGGACTAAAGACAAAAACAGTTCACTGTGTCTCAAAAAGTAACATTTGGAAACTAAACAATTTTACAGTCAGTATTTCTTATTACCAAGCCTCAGAATATAACTTCAGTACTCGATCAATAATGTTTGAAATGTGTTTGTAGGACTGAGTATTGTAAACTGAAAGCTAGCATCAAATGTCTTATTCTTTTTTTCCCTTTTACACTATTTTATTTTGTCAAAGTTGGTGGTTACATACAGTATGGTTAGACAACATGAGAACTTATTTGGTTAATAGTTTATAGAAAGTATGGTTTTGGTATCATAGCATATTGGTTCCAATGGTAAATTTCAAAGGATGATCCAACTGGCCTTCTATCATTAGTGAATGGAACACATCAAGACAATGTTTATAACTCTGTCTTTACAAAAACTATACATTGTAAGTTGAATTAACCGTCCTATTGTCAACTTTGGTCCAACTTCAGTCTGGTTTGACTGTTTGTAAAGCATTAAGGTTTAAATTATGTATTAGACCTTTTTAGCCAACTTCATTCCAACGTACTACCACATATTTTTTGGAAATTGCGGTTAATAAGCAGTAAAATTTAAGAATCACAGGGAAATGTGATGATTTGTTGATGAATTATCACTGACTGGTATATGTCAAAGTTTAGTCATGATACTGTTTTGAAACCATTTCACATTTCTTAATGGCAGCACATAATCACAAGTCAATTTTGACCAACACAAGGAGAGTTAAGACATACTGGACTTCAACTAGTTTTCTATTGGATCTCAGTAAATGAGCTACACATTGATGTTATGGGATTTGTAACAACTGCAATGCTAATTACAATATTTAAGAATAGCTTCAGAAAGAAAAAAGGGCAACATTATTTTAGCTTTAGACAGAAAATATGTTTTGCAGATATTTTTACTTTGGAAGTAGGCTATTTCTTCCCATTTTAATTCAATAGAAAATGAAAAAAAACATATACAAGAGACAGGATGTGTGTTTGTGTTCATGTGTGTGTGTGTGTGTGAGTACCTAGGTATGTTATCATCCACAGTAGCACAGCCATAGAGGAATACAATGACTCCCACGATGGCTGCAGGGATCAGCATCTGTGTGTAGACTCCTAACCAGGCAAAATATAGTCCAACCTTTTCCCCGAAATACTTCCTGTGGGAGGAGATACCATTGAAATGTGCCATATTTACAACCTCAATACGACACTGTCACATCAACTATGAAACGTATCATAATACCATTCCCTTCACAAATCAGAATATGGTGACTGTGATTTAGTATTGTTTCTCAATATTAAAGCCACATTTCCCCTAAGATCAGTCTCTTCCTGTGTTTTCTCATGGTTTTACTGATGCTGGAAATGATTTTCTCAGCAGCCTTTACCCCCTCCATCAACTGCCAAAACAAGGTTTCTGCAACAATCATGGAAGCAGTATAATTTTCTAATGCTAATGAAGCCTTTGATATGATTATTTGAGGGCTTGATAACACCAGTTTCTGCAGGATTACTGTTGCAACAGAAGAAACATCAGTCTGCTTGTGAGCATCCTCATCTGTCTTTCTCTGGCTTTGGTGCAGTGACGGAAGTTTATGCTACTGTCAGAGCACTGGGCCGAGGTTGGGAAATGTGTGGTTAATTCAGTTGATGTGTGTGACAGGAGCACTGCTATCGATCTGACCTGATGAGTCCTATAGGCTGGTACTTGTAGAAGACACTGTAGCTCGCCCACTCTTCATACAGCAGCTGTGAAGACAAGCAAGACACAACAACTGTTATTGGTACATCATCAATTCTCGTATTTATTAGACACACATTTTTTCAGTATTTTTATATATATATATGCATACTAAAGGGGTGCAATCCTTTCCTGTTGCGGTAGGTTTTATTTTAACTCTTGAACTCTAGGCTGTTTAACTCTTTTAATCTCCATTCATTGGCTTATGGCACAGTCACGATACAGTATGTGCCACCAATGCATGCCATATATTGCTTTTTCAGAACAATTTAGGCTATTTAGAAATGCCACCATTTAGTACGAGTGGCATTTGTTCTAGGAGAACTTTTATGAAGATAAAAGTTGTATCTTTATGTCCAGACGTTTTCAATCCAGCAAAAATATATATACATGTATAGAGGAGTTTTTCCCTGTTGATGGGACATTTGGTGCCTTAGTAATAGGGATGGGTAGAGTTTAAAAAATGACAATACCATTACCAATCCAAGTACCCTTAAAGTGATACTGACACCAACTGAGTAGTCTTTTATCCGGTGGCACAGGCGTGTAGTGTAGACACACTTTAGGTGGTATCATGTCTTCAGAACTACTAAGCACGCTAACTCAAATTCACCACGACTTCAACACCACAGGTGGGTTGTAGCTGCTGTGGCAGTGGGCCAATCACATGTTGCATTAAATTGAAGAACGCTTGCGTTGATTGGCTGAGCAAATCCATACAAATAGTCATATTTTCTAGTTCTAGGTGCAAAAATGATTGACTACAGGTATCATTTGATGGGAGACATATTTCGGTCGATACCTTAAAGGTATTGAGTACTGATACCCAGCCCTTATTAGTAAAGCAAAAAATGTATTGATAGTGCTAAACACAATACAGATACCCCATTGTAACTGATTTGATTGAGCGATGGTACTGTATCATCTAACAAGGTTTTCTTGACTTCATTCTGATTGATATTATTTTGTGATATCACATTATTAAGTATGTTTTGAGTTTGCTTCTCAACATCTTCAGTTTACACACAGGCATCAATGTAGCTGTAAAAAGAAAGACTGGATAACGTGTAAATGATTTGATGATTTTGAACCCAGATCTAAAAAGGTTCCAAAGTGGATTTTTTGATGCTGCATCCTTAACAATTTACCATCTTTGTAAAGGTAGTTTCCACTGATTTTAGGATTAAAGGGTACAAATCTCGACACAAATTGCATCCCAAAGGATTGATATGAAACGTGCAAGAAGTGCTTATATTCAACACCAGTCATTTGACTATGACTGAAAGAACAGCAAAGTAGATGTGATTGGAATACATTTAGAACAAGAAATTTAAAAAAAGAAACATAGAGCAGAAGAGTGGTGAGCATAACACAATTCTGTTGTACTGATGAAATGAGTGCTGTGCAAATAATGAAGTGTGCCAGCTACTGGTGAAATTAATTTAACCCCTCCAGGCTTGCATTGAAGAATTCATGGTATTGTGTATCACTGCCCATGGCAGCCAGTTCTCCAAGGTATTGAAGATACAGTATAAAAAAATACAACAGCAACTGATGAAACATATTCATGAAAACAGACTCATCAGGCAGCAGTGGTAAGCATGTGATGCATTTTGAGACCACAACAGTTATATGGTCATGCATCCAAAGCAGGTGCTGGGTGACAAGAAATCAATGCAAGGGCACCAAATGAGTGGGACATGTTTTTCATTTGGTTTCTTCTTATTGACTGGTGCCTGCTTTTATACAGGTTTTGGAAATATGCACTTGTTCTAACTTCTTAGAGCTCTCTTTTTTTGCAACATTTCGCCCAATTACAGGTCTTCAGGCAAAGGAAGACCTGGGGAATAAGGATTGAGGTGACATTGCATACACGATACAAGCAAGTGAGATATATGTGTTAATTAGTGAGCTTTAGAGGTGCTGGTAGGTGGATTGTTTTACTTTTGGATGAAGTCATATTTCCAGACGATAGACATCCTTAGACAGAAATAAATGTGCTGCTTACATTCTCATCTAACGCTACAAGTTTAGTAGTCTCAAATCATTTAAGAAATTAACCATATTGTTCTTTATGGACCAATTAAGTAATTCAACATCATAATGTAGAAGCAGATACCACATGATGTGTATCAGAAGTGAGAATGAGGAAAACACCAGTAGAGGCGAAAGGTTAGTTTAGTAGATTGCTCAACAGGCCTTACCATGTTTATTCCATCAACTCCTTTTAAGGAGTTGTTTTTCACCATGTCTAATATTTCAAGGGAGATTTGGCCACCACCACTTAAGAATAGAATTCCAGGAACTGAATATTAGCCTGAACATGCTGGGTCAACTTGACCACCAGCACGCACACAATGACGCACGACACCATACGCAATCAATGGTATAAAGGGTCTGTAAGGGCGTGCTTCGGGGCTGTTTTGCCGTTCGTTGGTCTATCGTTGCTGTTTGTATTGATGCTGAATATCTGCAATAAAGATCCCAGTTGGCTGTTCGACGACTTCTGTTCTCCGTCTCATATTTAAAAATTACTGAAGTTGAGTAATCGAGTAAAGTTACTATAATAACTGCTCTCATATTTCATGGTTCCACTGGTTTTATCCCACATTTTTTCAAGTTTGTATGTTGTATGTCTCACAATAGGAGGGCAACCAGACATTTCATTGGCTCCTCCTACACATTTCTCTTTTGTTGGTTACTGTTCTATTTTCCTAATCTCAAATAATAATGTAATTAATTTTGTATTTCCTGTCAAACTCAAGTCTATGAGCATTTTGACCTTAAGCTTTAAAGATCTGCATTTCAACTCTTCATCAGTGAATGACGCTGATGCCAAATGACCCATGTATGGAACTCGCTAACAGTACTCATCATACAGTATAAATGAAGCAAAATTGTAACTTTGGTCTCACTACAAGGAAAAGCTTGTATGGACCTTTGAGCTTCAATGATTTTGTTACACATGTTTTAGACTCGTTTAATGTAGGAAAAGCCTGGACTGTGTAATTGAGGAGATTACAATTAATTGGGTTATTAATTCTAGACATGCATGGAACTATATTTCATAATATCTTGTGTATGACTTCATGTGTTCATATGGAAGATTGACCAAATGCTTATGATAAATAAAACAACACTGATATATATGTGTGTTCAACTAAGTGTATGTGTATATGTGTGAGTATAGAGTATCATGTGGTCAAACACATTTATATGCAAATCACCACTGTGATGGTCATTATGATTAGCATCAGTTGACTGGATTTGCGCTCTGCACTGCTGGTACTAGGAACAGAGAGTATAAATCACTGTGAAACTGTGGAACATTTTCACACACAATCACACAATCCATTCACAGACAAATGAAGGCTTTTAATCACAAGAGGCAGGCCCGGAGGAGCTCTCAGTCTGAGCAGCGACAGCAAACTACATTCTCATTCCTCCAGACGAGGAAAACCCATCTATGAAACAAGCCCATGCACATGTATATGTGGGAATGGGATATATTGTATATGTCCTGTAAGTGCATTGTTGTGGAGGCACTTCAAAGTACCAAGCTAAAGCTTTTCTGATACTTGAGAACAACAGAGGGGGATTATAAGGCTGTTGCCTTAGTGACACACAGCCTACGGTATAATTATGGAGCGTGTTAGCAGGGGAGGAGATGACTTTAGAATCAGCGAGAGCTCTTATTTTCTTTCTAGTCTTGCCTGGTTAATGTTATTCTCTTACAGTGGGAGGTAAAAAGGCTCAGAAATGCAAAAATGCTGTCATGCTTGTATGGTAATGTGTCATGCTTTGTTAGTCATTGTTTAAGACAATCCCTAACAGGATAAGAAATTGATTGCGTGTTTCACTTCTCAATGTACATTAGTATTGCTTCGTTGCATTTAGAATGAAGAAGAGGACAAGCCCTCCTGAACTAACTGACACTACCTGAGACTTTCTATTTCAAAATGAAGACACCATTTCAAGCATGAAGTTGGTGATATTTTGAAAACAGGAACATTTGTTACACATTTGGTCATTTTATTGTGAAATGAAGGATGTGCAGTATGTTATTATAAACATGTGACTGTTTCTGCATACAACTAAACTTCTTTCCTTCCTAATGTCAACAACAATGGCATATCTTTTTTTTCTATTGTATTAAAGGATTTCATTTCAATATTGGCAGCCCTGGACTTCCATATACAGTACACCATAGTCATCTCTGGCATGTATACTATTCATATTAGAAGGAAACATCTCAACCAAGTACCATATTTTTGACACTTGATTTTGACTATGGGTAAACTTTGCACCTGCAGAGAGATCTAACTAACCAAGCCAGTTGTTTGGTTAACAAAGTGGCAAAGCACAAATTCATTTGCATGCTGCTTACCCAGTTAACACTGCTTTACTGGTGTCACATTTCCCTAATTTCATTATTATGAAAAATATGAGAAAAATACTGAAATTTTCCTCCTTTATTTGAACAATGAAAACATGAGAGGATAATAATTTATGTGTTCATAAGACCATCAGAGGTCTGTTTTAGGGCTGGCTAGGGTTGATCTTACATAAGCAAATTTGGGCTTGTTTTTCCAAACAGTTCTTTAAAAAGAAAGAAAAGAACAGTTGTCTGTTTTCAGGTTGGGCTTGTTTTGCTCAGCCACCTGATGAAAAGCATTTGCTAATGAACTTAACGTGCCGATGGTGCCGTGCTCTACTTACCTTCCTGTCATTAGGTTCTGCATTCACCCCCTCGATTTCTCCCTGCAACACACAAAGACACAAATCCCATTTTCAGTCATACGCATAGGGTCAAATCCACAAAGAATGGATTGCAGTGTGAAATGTGCAGAATTAACACTGACAATCTGCTCTGTTTTAAGGTCTTATCCACGAAGATTTTGTACAACTGATATGCCGACACATTTGACAGCTGAGTGAAATTTGCTCTCATTTTGCGTCTGTTTCAGTGAGCAGAGCAGGCTTTTCTTCACATGTCAGCACACAGACTGGTCAATAATCAAAACTGCAGAGAGCACAAAAGATTCAAATTGTGCATTTTTAGTTTAGAAAAGCGCGCACACACACACACACACACACACACACAGAGCTCTTCATAATCACAAACTAACTTCCATGTATTTTGCTTCTATTATTTCTTTCGTATTTCACATCTAAAACAAAATTAAATTAAATGTCAAATGTCAGAATACAGCTGTTAATATGACTCATGCAGGGTTAGGGTATGAAACATGTTAGATAATGTCTTAATCTTACAGCAATTTTGTATCAAGGATATAACTGCAACATCAGTACTGATGTTGTCCACAGCTGGCTGTGTGTCACAGCTGGCTGCAGCATCACACAGCAACTGAAATGATAAGTGCGTCTCCAAACTGAGAAACAGACTGTGCACATTTACGCCCATGACACCAGCAGCACCAGCAGCACCAGCAGCAGCTTCATTAACACCAGTTTTGTCTGGATCTGATGGTAATTAATGTTACAGAGAGAGAGAGAGAGAGAGAGAGAGAGAGAGACAGAGAGACAGAGAGACAGAGAGACAGAGACAGAGACAGAGACAGAGAGAGAGAGAGAGGGGGGGGAGAACGAGGAGCAGTGGCACCACCCGAACTGTGTTTGTTTTTTTTGCTTACTTCCATAAAAAGAGGATTTTGCACCAGTGTATGAATATTACCTCATTTACATACATGCAAATGGAACAGGCGTTTTTGTTTTTTGTTTTTTTTGCACCAGTTTAGCAGCAATCCTTTTCGTGGATTCGGCCCTTCCTTTTTCAGGCACGTTATGAATAACGAGTTTAATTTAACACAAAATTATAAGTTGCCGTCTGACAGAAAGCTGCTTGGCTGAGAGTGTGACAGTGAGACTTACATCATGCAGAGGATAAGCAGACGTATAGACGCCGTTGGCTAGCAGACTGGTGATCCCTGTACAAAAAAAAAAGAGAAAAGAAGCGTATTCAACAGGATTAAAATCCCAAGACAGGACACAGGCACACACACACACACACACACAGACAGAGTGATGTAAGATTCAGCAGAAGAGCTCTCTCTTCACCCAGAGATAATATTAGGTAGTTCATTTCTTCTAGTGCAGAAATGACAGTCACATAATGTTTGAAGAAAGCTCCAAAATTCACTGATTTTCTAACAAATCCAGCTATGGGATTTGAACATACACTCATCAAAGACACAGAGAGAGATGAACCATGCACTGTTTGCTGGTAGTAATTACACTACACTCTGATGAAACCAGCACACACATTAATTGCATATTGATTATCCCTTGTATTAGAACTATAGGGGTCTTACCCATTGAGTATTTGGCTCGGGTGCACCTTGTCCTCTTCAGTACCTCGTAGACCTGGAAACACAACGAACATTAAAAACACTGAAAAACGAGGAAGAGGAAGAGGAAGAGGAAGAGGTGAGTGGTTTTACTTGTACAAAAAGCAGAGGTGAAATTATGAGATTGAGGCAGGAACACCACTAAGTATTTTAAGTATATCCTCAGAGATGCTGCTGCTCATACACGCTCTTATTGATGAGAGCTGAAGCTCAGCTGGGAGCCTACAGCTGCTGTGATTGAGGAGCTCCATCCAATAATGAGAAGTCAATCACATTACCCAGTCATTAGTTAAGGACTGCCAAGTAGTGTGTAGGTGTGTATGTGTGTTTATGTCCATGTATAATGTAGATTTCACAGAATTCATTTGTTCTTCATGGCAGCTTCTCTTCTATAGATTGACATAGAGGTGAGAAGTCTTATTGGGGTTAACTACAGCTTAGCAACCAGAGAAAGTCAGGATTTTGTTGTTTGATGTATGTAGACAAATGACATTATTACAACCATTCATACAACAAATCATACACACTGTTAAACACTGTTTCATTCATCTGGAGATCATATGTGAGCTCCTGAACATGAATCTACTGAAACCAACACTTACTATTGAGCTCCTGGTTTTGCTGTCAAAGAACTTGTCTCTGTCAGACAGGTCAAATCTAGAAATCAAGAACAAAATAGACCCAGTTTAGTTTTGCAGATCCAGAATCACACATTGAAGCATAAAGACGGCACATTGATAGTAACATTCACATTATTTGACTTGTTTTTAAAGCTCTAAAATGGTAAAATGGTTGTTACATTACATGCTCTTTGTCGTTTTACAATCCACAACACAATTATACACACACACAAGACAACAGGAAGTTCTGCTCCAACATGATGAATACTCTACTTAAGCTAGAAGAGATGTGAGCTGTGTGAACATTCAAACAACAGCTGAAAACATGTTTATTGAATTAGTTTTTTAATTTGTGACATTTTAATTTATTTTTTACTAAATGTCGATTTTTTCCAAATAGTCTTATATGATTTTATTTTTTATTTATTTTATTTTAATTTATTTTTTATTATTTTATTGTATTTTTTTTCCCGCTGTGGAGCACTTTGAGCTACATCCCTCGTATGAAAGGTGCAATATCAATTTTGAAGTTTATTCTTCTTATTATTAATGTTTTCAATTTGTTCAATATGTAATGTTCAGTCTAGACAACAACTCACAAAATAACAAACTTGCAATACTATTTTTTTTGTATGTTAATATACAGCAGGGAGCCAGCACTGGTTTATAGATGGTCTATATCAGAGGTGTCAAACTCATTTTCATTCAAGGGCCACATGCAGGCCAATTTGATCTCATGTGGGCCGGATCATTAAAAGGTAGGAAAGACGGAAGGAAAAGAAGGAAGAGAAGGAAGAAAATACAGGAAGGAAAGATGGAAGGAAGGAAGAAAGGCAGCAAGGACAAATGGAAGGAAGAGAAGAGAAGACAAGAAGGAAGGGAGGAAGGAAGGAAAGATGGACAGATGGAAGGAAGGAAGGAAAAGAAGGAAGAGAAGGAAGAGAATACAGGAAGGAAAGATGGAAGGACGAAAGGGAGCAAGGACAGATGGAAGGAGGAGAAGAGAAGACAAGAAGGAAGATCGGAAGGAAGGAAGGAAGAAAGGAAGGAAGGACAGATAGTCAAGGATGGATGGACAGGCGGAAGGAAGGAAAGAAGGGAGAACAGAAGGAAGGAAAGGGAGGAAGGGCAGATGGAAGGAAGGAAGGAAGAAGAGAAGGAAGAAAAGACAGACAAACAGATGGAAGAAAGGAAATAAGGAAGGAAGGGAAGAAGGACAGATGGAAGGAAGGACAGAAGGAACGAACGAAGAAAGGAAAAAAGGAAGGACAGATGGAAGGAAGGAAAAGAGGAAGAAGGAAACTGGGCCGGATTGGACCTCTCGGCGGGCTATATCTGGCCCGCAGGCCGCATGTTTGACACCCCTGGTCTATATGATAATGAAGGGAGAACTCCTCAGTGGCTCAATCAGCCAACTTTGTCTTTTGCTAATTAGATTATTACACAGCTAATCTGCAATAATGATTCAAGAAGATTCAAGATTCCTTCATTGTTACATCACACGAAAATATAAGAGAGTACAATTTTGGGGTTTCAGCTCAACATTGCAGCAACAATATCTATAAGATAACAATAGAAACAGCTGTAAAAGTAGTTCTAAAAATACAATTAAAATATAAATAATATAAATTATGTTAAATGTGTGTTAAATACTTTGTGATACTTAAAATAATAGTAATAACAATAGTAAAAAGTACTAGAAAAGTAAAAGACATACAGTACAATTAAACTATAAATATGTCTATAAATATCTATAAATTAACAATAGAAACAACGGTAAAAATAGTACTTAAAATACAATATGAAAAAATATAAGTTATATAAATGATGTATAGTGTGTGTAAAATGATGTATGTGTAGCTCTTACTTTAATAAATGCGCAAATGTGTATGCACTTGTTGTGTTTGTGCTACATATGTGTATTCGTGTGTGTGTCTGTGTGTGTCACGAATGGACAGGCAACAGGCCAAAGGTGTCTATTGTTCATAAGCCTGATGGCCTGGTAGCGAACAGCCGCTGGTCCAGGCCTGGAGGCTACAGTGCTGCTCGCCAGGCGGCAGCAGCTCAAACAGTTCATGTTTGGGGGGTGACTGGGCTCTTTAACAATCCTGCAGGCTTTAATGACACACTGCCCATTGTAAATGTTCTGGATGGAGGGAAGCTCACATCCAATGATGCTCTTGGCTCTTGTAGCACTCTGTGGTTGGAGGCAGCCATGTTTCCCATCAGGGTGCTCTTGGTTTCCTCTGTAGAAGCCCCATCTTGAATCTTGGACCCCATGCTAAACTGATTTCAGCTTCTTAATTATTATTATTAATATTATTATTATTATTATTATTATTATTATTATTATTATTATTATTATTATTATTGTTATTATTATTATCATTATTAAGAACTTCAAATCAGGTCAGTAAGTCCCAGTGATAAAAGAACACTATGAGTTCCAGTTTCAGCTTTCACATTGTGATGACTTACTGACATAATCATTATCAGTTATTAGTAAGTTATAGCAGCCAAAGCTGGCCAGGTTTGCAAATTGGTCGTGTCATAAAAATGGTATAGACATAAATGTAGAAGAGACAATTACACTGAATGTGATAATGTTGACAATATTAATATGAGCTGACCAGAGTAGCTGCAACAACGTGTAACCTCAGATCCTTATTTGAGAGAACAAATGACTTATTTATTAAGCAGGCCAATACTGTACTATAAGAGTGTGTCAAGCAGTGGAATGATTTCACTGCATGTGTCTCAGAAGCTGATTTCTATCAGCTAATACTGTATATGTGCTGTTGTTTTCATTGAAAGCGTGTGAAATACCTCTCTCCCTCTCTACATATGAAGACAGTTTCAATCTAAGATTAAACCTTCAAAAATGTGAGTTTAATTTAGTCCTGTAGTGATTCTAATCTCTCTTCAGAACATCTGATTGGTTAATTTAAGACTTGTCTTAAATCTAGGAACATTAAACACCATGTCTGACAAAGCCACATTGTGTTTATGTGGTTTAAAAGGGAACAACACTGTAATTTACAACTAGGCTTAATCTCAGGGAACTGGCCCTGCATTATTTCTAAATTGATGAAGATTAACTGATGGAAAAGATGTGGAAGGTGATCTCCTGCTAGCTGTTAGTCAGAGCTGTAAATATAGCTGCCCACTGCCCACTCTCTCCTCCATATGTCCCAGCAGGCTAAGACATTCTTCTTCTCTGATCACTGCCTTTGAAGGAGTGGGACTGAACAGGAAACATCTGTAAAGTCATCAGTTTTAATCTAGAATTAATCCAATTATAGTGGATCATAGCGCTTTATTTTGTTATTTTCAAAATCCTCTGACAAAGAGTTTAGAATATTTAAATTCTTTTTTTGTGCAGACTAGCTGTGTTTGCCTCCTCGGGGGAGTTTGAGCACAACGCAGCAGGAGAGCGTCATGCTTCGGTTTCCCAGCCATGTTTGAGTCAGCCAGCTCGATAGGCCTGTTGGGTGATTTTTTAGTCTAATTTACACCTCTGTGGTTGTTACCTCTCTCATGCTGTTGTTACCTCCCTCAATCATTAAAGTGCCTGTGTGGCTACAGCTGCCAATTCCATTTAAACTCAGAGGTAAAACATGAAATATAGAAATATAGCTAGAATATAGATAGAAATCCTAAAGAATCCTGAAGAAGTCTCTTCTGTCACATTTCGACATTTCCTGTTACATAACTTTTAATTTGAAAAACTGGGGCTCTGTTACTTTAGGAAAAGGATATACAAACATGTCTGATACCTATATAAACAAGTCTGACATTATTAATCAGGATATAGTCTTAGGATACATATCAGTGGTGCCATATCACTTTCAGAAGTGTGGAGGCCAAAAAGTGTGTGTGTGCATGTGTGGTGGTAGACTAGACACTCTCACTAAACTTTTGCAGAGTAATTATAGTTGGCATGCATCACAGGGTGGTGGTGTAATTCCTAACACAAAGCAGCTAATTAGTGCTTGTGGGAATAGATACAAGCTTTTTTTTTGTTCAATTACAACAAACATTTACAGGACAACACAAGTAATAATTCTGTAGCTGAGTAACAGCAAGCAGGTGATAGGAATGTTAAAGTTGTCCTTGCATTGTTAGCAAGCTATGCCCCAAATGCATATTTAATGATAAATCAGAAAAAAAACATTGCAAATTATAATCGTGTCATGCTGTTATGAGAATGTCTACAGAAGCCTAAATAAACTTTGTGAACACCTCTATTGTATTTAACAAGGAAATGCTTTGGACCATCATATCATGAATTAATCAATTCATGTGAACTTTCAAAACAAGTGAATTTACTGCCTTGTTGCCCACATGTGCTGTACTCACCCAATTAAGAAACATTTAGTCATTTTACTGTATTATATTCTTCCTATTTTATGTTTACCTGCTTTATTTTACCTATTGTATTTGAGTGGATGGGAATGATTGAAACATCTTCTTTACATTAGAGGGGATATAGAGATTCACAACTTAAAAACAATGCAGGGGAATAAAGTGGGGGAGCCAATGTCCCCTTGTACTCCCTATGTCCAGGGCTCTTTCTTCATATTCATATTAATGTTATATTATTTTGGGAGTTTTAGGGGAATTTCTTGCTTGAATATACTGAGTTTTGACCCTAACCCTAACCTTAACCCTCCCGAGAAATGCTCCACTGTGTTCCCCAGCTAGCTACTAACTTCCTGTTGTTTGGTACTGAGCAGGTAGCTTATACTTGTAAGCCTTTATCAAATGATTGTATGTACAGGGTTTAACGCATTGATTTCTGTTAACCAGGTTATGTTCACTCTGATGATCTTACTGATGACTTGAGTTGGACAAAGCTACAGAAGTGAGAAATATTGCACTTCACAGTTGAGATTTACTCACAGATGCTGCTTCTCTCTGGAGAAAGGGTGAGAGAGTGATTTGACACTGTCTGGTCGGTTGGCATCCACTTTTGGGTGGAGAGGAGCTGTGACTTTGTGAATGAACAATCGTATCTTCTCCACCACGTTACTTCCTTGTTTTACCTCGTAAACCTGCAAAGGAGGAAAAAGAACAATGTAGACCATGAATCCTCTTATTGATATCAAGATCTGCTTTTCAAGAAATCAACGTTAAAATGTACTGGACTCTGACAGTGTAATTTCTGTATTCATATGTGATGAGAGAACGGAGTGAGTCAGCACATTTTTCCAGTGGGGCCTTATAGATAAACAATGTACAGTGCATCTGCACTCTGTTGGTTACAGAAGACCATTCCACTTTGTATTTGAGATGCAATGGTAAGTGAGGAATTTATCATTTATGATAAGTGAGCCATGATACACACTGTTAAGAGGCTTTAAAGTGGGTGGAGAGGCAGGCATATACACAGTATCGACACAGTAAGAGCACACACAATTGCAGATTGGTCACTGGTCTTCTGACTGGAGGAAGAGAAACAGTATTTGTTTCTCTACAGAAATCCTATTTTAACTTTCAATTTGCCAGCCAGGTATTCCACATGGGTTTCCCACATTTTCTTTTGTCAATTTTTAGTATTCGTGTTTGATAAGAAGTGATTAAATGCATCAAAAGCAAACTGCAGGTTTGTAATGCAAGGTTAAGAGAACCCGAGCCTGTGATATATAACATTGTATCATCTGCATAAAATCTACATTACTTTGTGGGAT
The DNA here is from genome assembly GCF_027409825.1 of Scomber japonicus. Classification (NCBI taxonomy): domain Eukaryota; kingdom Metazoa; phylum Chordata; class Actinopteri; order Scombriformes; family Scombridae; genus Scomber; species Scomber japonicus. Next base: position 5,160,339 of record NC_070578.1, read on the forward strand.
GGCACAGATGTTATCATTTATGTATATAGTGAATAGAGGTAGACCAGGACTAGACACCTTTACTAACCTTAAGAACACTTGATTTGGAACCACTAGAAACTACTTGAGTACTGAGGTAGCCATAAAACTAAAATGGACCATTTATCTAGACCTAAAGAGGCTAGCTTTTCCAGTGAAATGTGATACTTTAGATAGTATGGTGCTAATTAATAGAATTTATTTAGGGATCTAGGGAAGGTTTCAAACAGTATTATTGGTATCTTTGTACTACTAGGTCAGCAAATGTTTTGTGTCAATATTCAATATCTTTGGACAATGAACAATCTTAGGTTTGTGCTGAGTAGTCCCAAAGGAGGTATTGTGCTTGTTGTGATTGTGTATTGTGATTTTTCAAACATTTTACATTCCTATTAAAGTTCAATCAAATTCTCATCACAAGGGACCGCAAAATGTCATCATTAGGGTGTTATAATGAATGCAAAGGATGTGAAATGGTAACACATTCATCCTCTCACTTTCCACCACTCAGCACTTGCAGCTGTGAGAGCCAGGGAGCCATTTAACGTAGCCTCAAGGCAAGGAAACCCTAGACCATTATAGAGTGCAGTACATACAGAAGGCATTTGACAAATGTATGTAGAAATGGACAGTTCGCTGATGGCTGGGGTACCTTCTTTGTTGGCATCTTGAGCTTCATAAACTCAGCCTCCCGACACAGGACATTCCAAGGAGCATGGATCTTCAAGAAGCCGATTCCAGGGATTTTACACTGAAATACAACCAAAGTTTGCATATTAAAAGGTCTATAAAACCACTGCAGAGGCATGACATTTTCAAAAAATCTGTAAACTACCCATATGGACATGCTTTGGTTCACATACTGGAACAAACATTCAAGCTGGTAGAGCAGCATGTTGCTTTCCTGTCAGATGTAAAACTCTGCTGCCTGTTAGATCCACAGGAATATCCTCTGCATCTACTCCAGCACAAAATCAGATCCTTATTTCTGTATATGAGATTGTCTCTGCGTCCTCTACTGTTATGTAAAACCACTCATACACTGCCAGACTCACTTCACACCTTTTAGCTCGGCACACTGACCCGTCTGGATGCAGAAATACATAACAACCAATCCAAACTGGCAGAATTATATATAGCAGATACTTTCTGCATGTATATTTGTATGAAACATGAGACAATAGATTACAATAAAATGAGGTTGTTGTTACAGGAGCAACATGTAATATAAAATAAAAATATATCATAAAAATATTGGACAGCTATGGCACATGTTCATTATATGGAATATGTCAATAATGTACTGTAAAAAAAAAAAAAAAAAAAAAAAAAAAAGACAAAGAAAGTGCAACCCAATTTCACAATTTAATTCTAATGTAGGGAAGCCAAAAATGGGCATATGTATATACAAAACTTTTTTTTTGTTGGAAATAATATTTTTCAAAAGTTATATAATAAATTTACATAACTGCTCATCAAAACTTTTTTAAAGTGATATTCACCATTATATGTGGATAATTGTTCATTTCTTTTTCATGGTGGAAAATGACTATATGGTAAATGTTTAAAATGCTAATGGTAATGTCAGCTTATTGTTAGCTATATGTTGAATTTCTACAGAAGGAAAACATGTTCAGTGACAGAATATATATATTTTTATTGATTAGTCATTACCAATGAGAAGTTGTTCTGGACTGTTGTTACTTGTTACATTCACATTCATATTATTAGCATCTATCTTATTCATTCTTTCAATTGTGTTCTGCTCAATTAAATTGAATAACATTTGAAATAAGTGTGATTTAACACTGTGGATTACTGATGTTGACAGATGCTGGTGAAAAACATATTTTCACCATGACAGCAGCCATTTATAGCTAATTATCATTCTGATTCCATAAAATTTTTTTTTCCCTTTTTTCCTCCTTCGGTAGGTTGATGATATATTTAAAGTTGTCATGATGGAGTTAGCAAAGGAAACTTAATCCATTATTTCTACATACAATCTATAAAGCCACACTATGTAATATCCCCTTACCCACTGAAAATAATTATTTTGGTACACTCAAGCCACCATACACCTCCATGGGATACTGTCTCAAAGGTTTGCCCACACATTTCAAAGCCATTTAGAGTGACACTGTATGACATTTGGAGCTCCAGTTATTTCATTGCGGGTTGCTAAAAGCCATTTCAGAGTAAATGAAGATTTCCAAAGGATCAAATTGCCTTATGTCACAGTGTTGCTCATGTGGTTTTTAATGGATGAATCACTGTGTGGCAAGCAGTGGCGGAAGAAGTATTCAAATCTTTTACTTAAGTAAAAGTGCCAATACTACAATGTAAAATACTCTATTACAAGTAAAGATCCTGCATGAAAAAACCTTACTCATGAAGCAAACAAACAAAACACACAGTGGTAACACAAATATACTGAATATTATCAAGTAACATAAATGCTTAGAGTAGGTAAGATGGAATAATATGCAAAGTAATGACAAAGCAATTCCCTGAAGTCAGTTTGAAGCTGCGGATTAACTAAAACAATCAACTGTCTGCTGACTGTCAAGCAACATATAACCAACTTAGTTTATTTAGTTATTTTTAAAACCATCTAAGTATATTTGAATTTGCCTGTATCGTTCATTTCATTCAATTTGAATGCAAATAAAATCATCATTAAAATATTATGTTTTGCATTCTTGGATCATTTTGCACTGGTCCTAGTATCTAATCTAACTAGACCTGGTACCTGAATCAGGCTGGTCTACTGCCAGTGTTGATATCCTCTCTTTCTCATTTATGGAACAGGTCTAATAATCTCAAAGTATATTTTGATCAGATATAACTGTTTTCTTGTCCCTTTTGAAGATTTAGTATTATATTGAAAATGTATTTATGTGTAAGGTCTGTTTTTTATTGGCTTTATATTCATTTTTCATTTAATTACTTAATTTGAAAGGAGTATGTCAGCATGTTTTTTGTCCCCTCAATGAAGTTGTAATCAATTCAGTTTCCTACATTTTTGTTTAATCATACTCATTTTAATACTGAATAGTCTTGAATAATTATTTCTTTTTATTCAGACTTAATGTAAATCTTCTTTGTTCTTACCTACTTTTATTTGATATGCCATTAAATACTACTCTACCACACAAACACATAGACACACCCAAGGCTTATGTAATTCAACTCACACACCTTCTGTTACTAACTGTGCACAGCATCACACAGCGAGCCTTATCTTCAAGCTGTGCCCATATGTGCAACATAATGAACTATTCTCACCTCCTTTCAAACTGCTTAACCTCCATCTATCAGGAAGTCAAGTAGATAAGCAGGTTGTTTCAGACCCTACAGGTCTCACTTGACAATGATGAAATAGTGCATTTAATGCTTGGGCAGTGGTTAACATACTTGAACAGTTATTTTGTATCAAGTGGCCCATCATCTGTTATAGTGCAAGATAGATCGAAAAAAAGTCATTAAATTGACAGGTCTATATATTGATCTGTTCAACAGCTGCAGATAAAAGGTAATAGGTTTGAACTCAAAAGTGCCATGAGATAGAGGAGATGGAATGGAAATTGAAAGCAAATCTATAATTCAAATTCCCAGGAGGTCCAGTCCTCCACTGTCACTCGCATGGCCTGAATGTACCATGTGACCTCCTGCATGTCACCTTACTTGTGGAGATTCCATGCTCTGTCTTGCTGGCCTAGTAGGTCTTGAAGGCTGATGACTAAACCATACCACCCAAAGCTTCTAACAACACTGCTGAGGAATATGCCACCATGACCCAAGTGTGTGAATTGTTGGACCAGGGAAAGGATCATAGTTGGGGTACAGATCATAGTTGATTCTTAAAACAAGAGGTCTGATGATCTGTCCAAGCAAGTCTATGATCTCAAGGTAACTCTCAATATAACTAAAAAGGAATATGACAATTTTGATTTTAAGACCTCATGTTAAACTCAGTCCAAGAACTGTAATGAAAACAGGACAGATAAGCACACAATTTGCAAAAGTTTGAACTCAATTTCAGACAAGACAGACTATCTGGAGGACCAGTCAAAGATACCATAATGTTGTTGTAGATGGCGTTAAAGAGTCTGGGAAAGAAAAGGTCTGAAGAAAAAGTGTTGGGCAGACATTCATAGCTAGAAACTGACAGGTGTTTGCTCATTGGCTGGACTCTCTTTAAATCATATTTAACTGTTTCTGGAGATTTGAATCATTTGTATTTTCAGCCTCTGTGAGTAGAACTGCATCATTATGAAATTGTAATCAATCAATCAATCAATCAATCTTTATTTATATAGCGCCAAATCAGAACAAGAGTTATCTCAAGGCACTTTACATATAGAGCAGGTCTACACCATACTGTTTAATTTAAATTGAAGAGATGATCCAGCATTCCCACATGGGCAAACACTTGGTGACATAGGCAAGGAAAAACTCCCTTTAATGGGACGAAACCTCAGGCGGAACCGGTCTCTAAGTGGCCATCTGCCTCGACCAGTTGGGGTAATAAGAGTTTTAGTATATATATATATATATATATATATATATATATATATAGGTTATAGTGTACTTATGTAAGTTTATTCATCTATATTGTTAGATGTGTCCCCAGCCTACTTTTCTCACCACACTTCCCTTCACACCTACTCTGCTCCCTCTTCTATCCCAACCAATCAGCTCCCAGCCTTGTGTCTTGTCACCTGTTCCTCATTATTTCATTAGTTCAGTTTGTATTTAAGTCCTGGTTTTCAATTCAGTCTTGTGGGATCCTTTGCTCAGGCCTGTTCACATTGGTTTTAGTTTGATCCATTCTAAGCCTGCAAGCCTGAATTTTTTATCAAAAGAGACTTTCTTCAATTCATTCTGACTTTATTTTCCTACAGTTAATTTCCTTCTACTCCCTTGACACTAGGAAGCTAACGTCATTATCAGAAAAGCCCCAACCCATTGTGGTCAGATTTCTGCCGTTGTAGGACAAAACTAGCTGTTCTGGATAAAGCTAAAAACTTGAAGGGCTCAGGCATCTCCTGAAAACCGCCAGTCCACCAAGAAGGCAAGAACTACTCCCAGCAATGAAGGCAGGTCATGAGAGAGGTGACACTGTATATTTGAGATACAACACACTTAATTCATCCACCTAACCAAAACCCACCACAACAAAGAAGGAAGGCCAACGCTCAGAGTTTGGCTCATTAGTCTCTATCAGTATTCATTTATACAGCACTTTCATTACTTAACCACACATCTACACATTATTCTTTACACACTCTGTCTTTCATATGAATACAATAATGACAAACTCATTCATTATTTTTCTTCACTTGTATTTTTATGTGTTTATTTGTAATTGCTTTATCAGTAACTTTGCTTGTAGAAGACTCTAGAGAAATCTTTAAATAACCTCAATACAAATCTGTTCAATTCTTTATTTATTGTGACTATGGGTTTAAAATTGGGGATGATCTCTCTCTAAAGTCAGACAGAGCTGAGGCGGAATCTGTTTTTTAGAGCTCTCTGGTTGAAAGAAAGGTGTTGTATGTGATCACCCACCTGACTATCAGATTTTAATGAAAGTGTGTCCAATTTCCTGACTTGATAAAAAAAAAGAGAAATACATTACATTTTAGGCAATTTCAATATAAACCACCTTAAAATAAATTAGATACCCTACTGGGGATTTTCCTAATGTTCTTTATTTTAATTATGTTTACCTCTTATTTATAAATCTACACAAGTTAAAGAAAAGTACTCTTTAATCAAGGTCCACAGAGCTAAATATACCAAGAATATTATGCACAAAATAATTATGAGTAAGATATTCTTGCCAGTATTTCATGTGATGGTGTATATGAGAAGACATAATACTGATTTTGCATATCAAAAGTTTATGAAAGTTATTCACTTTAATGAATGTTTTGCAATTGGCAGTTCTACCAAGAAATACAGTGAAACCCAGTCTATGTTACCCAAGCCAAACACTGCAGTTAGTCCTCAAGTTTGTTCTTGTGATGTTCTTGCAACATTAAGGCTGAAAACGTAGCTAAGCAGCCAAACAAGATGATGTTAGATCGAAATAACTGTCTGATCTTATATTTTTACTATAATAAACATCTTACTAGAACTAACAATGAATGAATGGAACAATGTAACACAAGAGCAATGCTGTGCCTTTATTTCTGTGTCCGCTTACTCTTTGCCTGATACCTGCAGCTTTGGAGTCAATCTTTGGGCATGATAACATATATAGCCTTCAAATGCATATTTAAGTGCCTTTTTAAAATGGTTCAGATTTTCTAATGTGTTGTTGGCCTGTGGAGCTAACTTTAGCTAGCTAGCTACAGCCGATTAAATCTGCTACCATGAGTTGTCATTTCAACGGAAAACTGATGGTCCACACCTAGAAATAAGCAGCTTTTTCCCGTTTGTTCCAGACAACCTGCCACTGCTATCACTGCAAACTGTATATTTGCAGTGTTATAAAGAATAGCCTGACAACTGGAGCAACAATAAGAGAAGCACAGCTTAGTGAATTGACAAAATACCACTTTAAACCCCTCCCTCCTTTCTCACCTTTTCATCCTTTTCCAGCTCCAGCCCTGTCTCCAGGAGATTTTCCTCAAACTCTTCCCGCCTGAAGCGTTTGTCATCCTCATGATAGTCAGTCCGTTGCTCCTGAGCAGCGATCTCCGGGTCTTCTTTGGGCTGCAGTGGCGCTCGGCTGCTTCTCATGCTCATACTGCGTCTAAGCCTTCGGATGAAGTTGCTGTCACCAAACCTGGATGACTGTCGCCGGATACTGCCGGGTTTCTGTATTTGGTATGCCAGCACATAGTCCACCCGCCGCCGGCCATCAGAGAAGTACGGGCCGAGCCGATGAGACAGAGGTGAGCCATCATCCGAGTAAAGATTTTTCAATGGCTAGAAGCAAAACAGGGACAAAGTCATAGATTAATTTAAATATAAGGTAAGAATAACGTTGACAAAACTCAAAAAATCAACTCAGTATTTTCCGTCACATGCAGGAGTCACTTTCAAATAATCTGTGAAGGCAGATCTTGCAATCATAGACGTTGACTCACAGTTGTATTTTCATCACTTTAGAGGACATTACATAGACTTACATTCATTTCCTGGAAAGGATCCTAACATTGACCAAAACCACCACATGCCTAGCTCTAACTCTAACATTACCATAGCCATAAACCAGACATGTCCAAACTGTTCCATAAAGGGCTGTGTGCCTGCAGGTTTTTGTTCCAACCAATCAAGAGCACACAATTCAACCAATCAACTGTCTGAAGACTGAGATCAATTGATTAAATGAGTCAAGCCTGATGTGTTCCTGATTGGTTGGAAAGAAAACCTGCAGCCAAACCTGGACCTTTATGGAACAGTATAGATCCTTGCCCTTGAACCTAACATTTATGATTGATTTACTTTAAGGGAACTTGCTTTTTGTCTTAATAAGGGAGGCGAGTCCTCACAACACGAATAGGAATACCTGGAACTAAGTGGCTTCAATCATACACACACACACACACACACATACACACACACACACTCACATACAAAATGTAACACAGGAAACAACATGTTCCTAGTGCACTCCTGCTCAGTTTTCATTCAATATATTTTCCCCTAATTACTCAACATTTTTGGGAGTTGGAGTCATCATCTCAGGCAACACTGGAAGCCTATTAGTGGCCCACTGCTCTCAAATATTATTACAATAATGGCAGAACCAATTCTGGAGCTACCAAGCAGGGTGTCAACCTGCTCATCTGGAGGAAACTAACATTCACTTACACATTCATATATCACAGCCATCAAGATGAATTTGGGGTTAAGTATCTCACCCATGGAACCATCGACATGTGCACTGGAGGAGCCAGGAATCAAACCACCAATCTTCCAATTAGTGGATGACCGCTCTACCTCTTCAGCCCAGCTACCCAAAATCAAAGTCATACCAGGCAAACCAAAGCACTTTGTTAAAGCTAGGAAGAGACTGCGGTTGTTGTTAGATAGTAAAAAAGGCAATGGTGACACAGGCACCATCATTTTTAACAAAACTGTGGAGGTAAACCTTTGTCGTCTAAAGAATGTATTGCACAAACTATAAATACTTCTGGTCCTGAAAGGCAAACAAAGATGGACACTGAACGGCAGAGTGAAAGCACAAGGTAGTGAGGAGGAAGTGAATGACATCGATAATGGCTGCAACACGCTATTCATTCTCTGCAGTCCACTTCATGGTACACTGGACTAATGCACTCCAGGGCCCCATACATGTTCACAGTTGCATTGTAACATCGTCCACTGTCCCCAGAGATATTCAATGGAGAAGGCCAGCATAGACAACATAGAGCTCTTAATACGCAACGTCTTGTTCAACAGGGAACAACATACACATGCTTACATGTTGTTCATACATGTGCTTCTACAGCTAAAACATGATGTACACCATGTCATCAAATATTGAGTGTACCTAGCAGTAGTAGAAGTGCCAGCTGAGTAATATGTATCCTGTGCTATTTTTGATATACAGTACAATTCCAAACAGTGTGAAATGAGAGTTCCTGTTGTTCTACAGTATGTCATTGTGGACTGTAAAATCCTGAGTTGTTTGTACCCTTAATGTTGTAGACCAGCAAATGTCTAATGTTAGTCTGCCCATTTTAACTTACAGAAGTGTCATGATTTTTGGTTTTATGTGATGGTTTTTCCTCCATGGAGGGAATAAATTCATGACAAGTGACAATGAGTTCTGAGCATCTCCCGACTTCTTTCGGTTGGACTGAATCATCTGTCGAGCGTCCAAGAATTACTGCCGTCACAGATGATGAGACAGTCTGAAAACTGCCGGAGAAGATAAAATTGACTGCTTCCAAGAGCCTGACAGGAGAGTGTGTGGGTGTTTGACTGATAGACAAGCTACACAAATGTGGAATTTACCTTCTGCTTTAATGGAAGTCATTTACTTTTTTTTACGAGAGAGAAGAGAAGAGGGATCTGCCTGAATGCACTTCATGTTCCTTTTGAAAATAAAGGAACATAAAGTGAGGCAGTTTTAGGCGGTTCCCTGATAGTGTTTAGCCACACTAATAGCGAGGCTCTATGGATGGTAATGCCTGTCAGTCAGTCTGTACACTGCTTTGATCACGACTTTAATATTTCAGCAGCTATTGAATGGATTACAATGACCTTGTGGACAACATTCTGGGTCACCAGAGGATAAAACCTAATGACTTCAGTGATTCCCTGATAACCCCAGACACAAAATAGAAAAAACAACATTGAATTATCAAGCAGTGTCTTTGAGTTTGGTTTTAATTCATAGTAATTATTTTATGTTAAAAACACTGACTTGATGTTTTCATTATATTTTACATGTTTTGTATGATTAAAATTTTAAAAAATCCTCCACTAAACTTTATTCATTTCATTATCTGCATATTTGTTACTGGGTCAACAACGTTTTCATGTGTCCATGTGGTTTAGTCAAATGTAAAGGGTTAAAATGTGAAAATAAACATATAAATAACTTGTACACATTCTTTTTTTGTGGACCCAGCCTAACATTTCTGCTTTTAATCCATTTTGAGAGAATATATTAGAGGATTATGGTAAAAATGTCTAAGTTGTGTAACCATAAAAACTTTACCAAACTATACTACCACTGCACCAAATCATTCAACTTGCTTAAAAACAGTAAATTCTCAATAAAACACCATATCAACTAGTTTGACATGATCTTACATTATAACTTTTATATTAAATAAAGCTAATGGAATACAATTGTTCTAAATATTACATTTAATCTGGAGAATCAGGGAGATCAGGAAACATTTACATTTTTAAATGAAGTCATTATTAGTATAAGTCTACTTAAATACACTGTAGGTGGATCAAATATGTAATATTTATCATTAATTTGTGGTTACACCATTTGACATTTTCAGGAGCATTCAGTCTTACTTTTAGTTAAAAATGGTGCAACTGTCATTTCAAATTATATAAAAGCAACACAAATACTAAATGTACATTTTAACAAACCTGATGCTGCTTTTAAAACTATTTGTAAGATATTTTTGAATTGCTCATCCTGCCAACACTTATTTGTCACTGACCCTACTGCATTATATAGCTGAGGATGGTTGAGTAGTTCTAGATTTAGTTCTGATCTGAGTGTGATTCTAAGAAAATTCGTCTGTCTGACTTTGTCCAGTCTTATCCATCTGATTACAGATGTGTGTAGTGCACTGACACACCATGGACTAAACTCCAAGCTGTTTGTGGGCCCTGTTTTCTGTGTGTGTGTGTGTGTGTGTGTGTGTGTGTGTGTGTGTGTGTGTGTGTGTATGGTGTGGTTATGTCTCTAGGAAATGAATGTAAGTCTATGTAAATATCTCAAAAGTGACAGAGGTAACATTGTGTGTGTATGAGTGTGTGTGTGTGTGTGTGCATATGCTGGCTGAGGTTAAAGTATCACACTTCTGGGGGGCATCTGACAAAACAATGAGGCGCACAGTGATTAAACACAAGCACACACACAGATTCTCAGATACTTCACTGACCCTCAGCAAGTTGACATCCAGTAAAAAAAGGGCTAGCTGTTTATTGCACAGTATAAACTCAACTGATAGATCTATGTTGTGATTACATTACATGGAAATTTGTTGCGCCTAGGGAAAATGATGTCATTGCAGCACCAAAAAGAATGAGACCCAATGTAAATAAAAATGGAATATAAACAACGGTCACAATTACACAACAAAAATACAAATGTAATGTGCTACTTATAGCCTGCAATTGTATTAAAAAAAACTAAGGTCAACAGTGATATTACAGGTAAATGATGTAAGTAAATTAAAGCAAAACGGAGAGTACTCATTATGTGCTAAATCATTTGGTAATATGTACAATTAAAGCACATTGTAGATTGCATTGATTGGGCCTTTAACGCTGTTTCTGCATTTTTTACCTAATCATGAATCACTGTTTCAAAATCTAGTCTATTATTATTATCTCATCTGATTTTATTCTTAGTGCATGTTCTATAATGTATTTCTATTTAACAACATGAGCACATATTAACCAACACAGAGCTGCTAGGTCTGCTTACTATTCCAGTACAGGAGCACTGGTGGGTTTTTGGTTCATTGGAAGAAATATAATGCAACTGCTTTGTCTAGTCTTCTATGTGTTCTGGATGTAATGCAGTATGCTCTAAAACTATTATAATATTAACAATGGATCTAATGAATATGTGTAATGTGAAACTTCCTCTAAAGCTAAGTTTCAGGATCTTTCAGCTCATTGTTGTAGTTTATTGACCTTTACAGATGTTTAGAGAAGTTTTCAGTGAAAGAATGAAACTTAACTTGCATATCTGATAAGCAGCAAGTGTCAGACACAGTTAGCCACTATCTGTTGAGTGATAAAGAGACAGATGTAGAGTCGGTGCAGACCAAAACAGAACTAAAAGAGAGTGAAACATGACTTCAGATGAATGATAATGGTGCCCTGTGTGTG